>NC_041352.1:26495380-26497880 GCF_004354835.1 Perca flavescens
TGTAAGGGCACGGTGTGGAGCGCCTGGTGTTTGGGGCGGGTCCAAATCCCCTTTTGCTAGTTTTGACGGCAGTAAATACACTTAATAGCTTAGGGCGTAACATGCAATCAACCAATCAGAGGTCATCTCCCATTCCCTTTAAAAGCCAGGCGCGTTTGGACCTCGGAGCATTGCTGTTATGATGGAGGATTTGCACCCTAATATTTGTATTTGTAATCTTCTGTGTGTGTGTGTGTGTGTGTGTGTGTGTGTGTGTGTGTGTGTGTGTGTGTGTGTGTGTGTGTTGCTGTGTGTCTCTGTGTGTGTAACAAGCATAGTGTGCGCGCGCTGTGCACGAGCCTAGGAGCATCTTACTAATGCTCTGTTAAAATAACAATAAAATGCTGCGTTATTGACTTTAGACCAGGTTGTTGTTGGTCAATGGCGCCATCACTTCCCGTTGCCTCTAGATAGCAATACTCCCAGAATGCACCTGAACACACCTCCCTGTAAGACCAGCCCGCCCAGAATGCACCTGAACACACCTCCCTCTAAGACCACAATGCCCCTGAACACACCTCCCTCTAAGACCACAATGCACCTGAACACACCTCCCTCTATGAACACACCTCCCTCTAAGACCACAATGCACCTGAACACACCTCCCTCTAAGACCACAATGCACCTGAACACACCTCCCTCTAAGACCACAATGCCCCTGAACACACCTCCCTCTAAGACCACAATGCACCTGAACACACCTCCCTCTAAGACCACAATGCACCTGAACACACCTCCCTCTAAGACCACAATGCACCTGAACACACCTCCCTGTGCATTTACTATTTAAACTAGCGAAGACACTTGCGTGGGGCTGACAGTAGAACATACGTGGAGGACTTTCCATCGCCATATGTACGAATGCTTCGTGAGAACAGGCTGCATGTTCAGATACAAAGATAGCAGTCAATCATCATTATATTCAGCAGAGAGGCTGACCCTCCCTCTCCCTCTCTCTCTCTCTCTCTCTCTGTCTCTCTCTCTGTCTCTCTCTCTCTCTCTCTCTCTCTGTCTCTCTCTCTCTCTCTCTCTCTCTCTCCCTCTCTCTCTCCCTCCCTCCCTCTCTCTCCCTCTCCCTCTCTCTCTCTGTCTCCCTCTCTCTAGTCCTCTCCCCCTCTCTCTCTCTCTCTCTCTCTCTCTCTAGTCCTCTCCCCCTCTCTCTCTCTCCGTCTATCTCTCTCTCTCTAGTCCTTTTTCATCCTCCCTCCCGCTCTCTCTCTCTCTCCGTCTCTCTCTCTCTCTCCGTCTCTCTCTCTCTCTCCGTCTCTCTCTCTCTCTCTCTCTCTCTCTCTCTCTCTCTCTCTCTCTCTCTCTCTCTCTCTCTCTCCGTCTCTCTCTCTCTCTCCGTCTCTCTCTCTCTCTCCGTCTCTCTCTCTCTCTCTCTCTCTCTCTCTCTCTCTCTCTCTCTCTCTCTCTCTCTCTCTCTCTCTCTCTCTCTCTCTCTCTCTCTCTCTCTCTCTCTCTCTCTCTCTCTCTCCCCCGTCTCTCTCTCTCCCTCTGTCTCTCTCTCTCTCTCTCTCTCTCTCTCTCTCTCTCTCTCTCTCTCTCTCTCTCTCTCTCTCTCTCTCTCCCTCTCTCTCTCTCTCTCTCTCTCTCTCTCTCTCTCTCTCTCTCTCTCTCCGTCTCTCTCTCTCTCCGTCTCTCTCTCTCTCTCCGTCTCTCTCTCTCTCTCTCTCTCTCTCTCTCTCTCTCCGTCTCTCTCTCTCTCCGTCTCTCTCTCTCTCTCTCTCTCTCTCTCTCTCTCTCCCTCTCTGTCTCTCTCTCTCTCCGTCTCTCTCTCTCTCTCCCCCGTCTATCTGTCTCTCTCTCTCTCCGTCTCTCTCTCTCTCTCTCTCTCTCTCTCTCTCTCTCTCTCTCTCTCTCTCTCCGTCTCTCTCTCTCTCTCTCTCTCTCTCTCTCTCTCTCTCTCTCTCTCTCTCTCTCTCCCGTCTCTCTCTCTCTCTCTCTCTCTCTCTCTCTCTCTCTCTCTCTCTCTCTCTCTCTCTCTCTCTCTCTCTCTCTCTCTCTCTCTCTCTCTCTCTCTCTCTCTCTCTCCTCTCTCTCTCTCCGTCTCTCTCTCTCTCTCTCTCTCTCTCTCCCCGTCTCTCTGTCTCTCTCTCTCTCTCTCTCTCTCTCTCTCTCTCTCTCCCCCGTCTCTCTCTCTCTCTCTCTCTCTCCCCCCCGTCTCTCTCTCTCTCTCTCTCTCTCTCTCTCTCTCTCTCTCTCTCTCTCTCTCCCTCTCTCTCTCTCTCTCTCTCTCTCTCTCTCTCTCTCTCTCTCTCTCTCTCTCTCTCTCTCTCTCTCTCTCTCTCTCCCTCTCTCTCTCTCTCTCTCTCTCTCTCTCTCTCTCTCTCTCTCTCTCTCTCTCTCTCTCTACCCGTCTATCTCTCTCTCCGTCTCTCCGTCTCTCTCTCTCTCTCTCTCTCTCTACCCGTCTATCTCTCTCTCCGTCTCTCCGTCTCTCTCTCTCTCCCTCCCACTC
>NC_041352.1:26510380-26522880 GCF_004354835.1 Perca flavescens
AAGAAGGAAGGAAGGTAGGAAGGTAGGAAGGAAATATGAAAGGAAGGAAGGAAGGAAGGACAGAAGGAAGGAAGGAAAGTAGGAAGGGAGGAAGTACAGAAGGAAAGAAAAAAGGTAGGAAGGAAGGAAGGGAGGAAGAAAGGAAGGAAGAAAGGAAGGACAAAAGGAAGGAAGGAAGGAAGGAAGGAAGGAAGGGAGGAAGGGAGGACTTTAACAACTTTTGAAAAAAAAAAGAAAAATCTTGAAATATTACCTTTTTTTCACCACTTATTTTTTTAAATATTACAACTTTTTTACGATGACGATGAAAGAGGAGAGGAGATGAAAGAAGAGAGGAGAGGAGATGAAAGAGGAGATGAGATGAAAGAGGAGAGGAGAGGAGATGAAAGAGGAGAGGAGATGAAAGAGGAGATGAGATGAAAGAGGAGAAGAGATGAAAGAGGAGAGGAGATGAAAGAGGAGAGGAGAGGAGATGAAAGAGGAGAGGAGAGGAGATGAAAGAGGAGATGAGATGAAAGAGGAGAAGAGATGAAAGAGGAGAGGAGATGAAAGAGGAGAGGAGAGGAGATGAAAGAGGAGATGAGATGAAAGAGGAGAGGAGATGAAAGAGGAGAGGAGATGAAAGCAGAGAGGAGAGGAGATGAAAGAGGAGATGAGATGAAAGAGAAGAACGCGTCTCACCTTCTCCGAACAGGTGCGTGACGAGTCGAGTCAGCGTCTGCTTCAGGTTGAACTCGAGCAGCTTCACGGCCTCCAGAGAGTGAGCTTCCTGTTTCTGAGGCGTTCGCCGCCCGCCCGCCTCGAACAGCGACAGATCCTCGCCGTGCTGCACCTCCGAGAACAGCTGAGAGACAAACTCACGTTACACAGAGAACAGCTGAGAGACAAACTCACGTTACACAGAGAACAGCTGAGAGACAAACAGAGAACAGCTGAGAGACAAACTCACGTTACACAGAGAACAGCTGAGAGACAAACTCACGTTACACAGAGAACAGCTGAGAGACAAACTCACGTTACACAGAGAACAGCTGAGAGACAAACTCTTGTTACACAGAGAACAGCTGAGAGACAAACTCATGTTACACAGAGAACAGCTGAGAGACAAACTCACGTTACACAGAGAACAGCTGAGAGACAAACTCTCGTTACACAAAGAACAGCTGAGAGACAAACTCACGTTACACAGAGAACAGCTGAGAGACAAACTCACGTTACACAAAGAACAGCTGAGAGACAAACTCAGGCTTTACAGAGAATAGTTGAGAGACAAACTCACGTTACACAGAGAACAGCTGAGAGACAAACTCACGTTACACAGAGAACAGCTGAGAGACAAACTCACGTTACACAGAGAACAGCTGAGAGACAAACTCAGTTCCAAGGCTGTAGTTATCTTCTACTGTCTTTTTCTCTCCTAGTTTGTTGCTTTGTTCAAAGTTTTTGTCGCTGTTTTTGAATTTTGTCAACTTTGTTTGAAGGTTTTGTCGTTTGTTTTGAGCTTTTCTTGCCCTTCTTCCTTACTTTTTTCAACAAGTTTTGTCTTTTTTTTTTTTTTTTTGAAGTTTTTTGCTTATTTGAATTTTTCGTCCTCTATTGCTGACATCGCTGTATTTTTCCTTTTTTATAGAGACTTTTTATTTCTACCAAAAATGATTCGTGCTGGTTAGGGGGTAAATGGCTAAAAAAACACTGTTCAAAGGGGGAACATTATTGAAAAAAGCTGGAGAACCAGTGGTTTAGACTTGCTTTTTGGGAGTCCTACCTGGTGGTTGGAGAAGAGTCGGACCCCCTCCATCTGGTGGAAGACGGGGTAGTGACTGGCATCGATCTCATCCCGCCTGTAAACGTCTCCGGCCAATAAGAAGGCGTCCAGCCCGGAGCTCACCAGCTCCCTCTGGTGGGCCGAGGTGTGGGCGCGCAGCATCAGTCTCCTGAACACCCAGAAACCAGTTTGGGCCGGTTTTAATGTCCACATCATTAGCATCGGTTAAAATGAGTCATATTGCAACGGAGAAAGATGTAATATTTTAGGGGAAAAGAAGCTGAAATATCTGTTTTGAAAAGTCCTGAAAAAATTTAAAAATTAAGTTGAAATATTTCAGGGAAAAAAAAAGTCAGAATGTTTCAAGAAGGAAATATGTAATATTTCAAGAAAGAAAGTTGAAATATCGGTTTATAAAAGGCCTAAAAGTTTTCAGAAATCAGCTCCAAAAAACATGGGAAAGTCACAAACATTTAAACAAGCGACAAAAAAAATGATTTTAGAGACCAAACAACTGATCCATTAATTCAGAAAATAATCCACAGATTAAATCAACAATGAAAATAATCGTTAGTAGCAGCCGCTAAACTGTTTACTGAGGTAACCAATCAAGCGAGAAGTCTACGGTGCAAACAGGAGGCAAAGACAGATGCATTGTGGGGGTTTTGAGCGGTGTCACTCACCTGTTCAGGTAGTAGTTATCTCCTCGCTTCCTGCTGGGGTGGCCGGGCGGGATCAGCAAGCTGTCAATCAAAATCAGAGACAAGGACTCACTTCAGAGAGCGAGAGCCAGGATTCATACACTCAAACACGTTGAGGACTGAGCCTCTACCAGCTGAGCTACCCAGGCGCCCCTCTACCAGCTGAGCTACCCAGGCGCCCCTCTACCAGAGGAGCTACCCGGGCAGCCCTCTACCAGTCAACCAATCAGTGACTGACCTGTCGAAGTTCTGCTCCACAGTAACCACGGGACTCAGGTTGTCATGGACGGAGAAGAGCGGGTTGCCCCAGCGACCAACGTAAGCACTGTGGACAGATGGAGAGAGATGCTGACGGAGACTGACACAAACCATCTACAACCATGGCGATGCATTTTTAAGAGGCTTCCTAACCCTTGTGTTGTGCAACTTATTGTTTTTCCGGGTCGAAATTTCAACATTTTGTGGTTACTTTTTGGACACTTTTTTTGCCAGTGACACAAACAAGAGAATCTACAACTGTGACGATGCATTTTACAGCTGATGCCCTCTTGGCATGCTTCTGTCATGAATGACAATGCGTGGCGCTTTTCACATATTATCACATATTAGAGATGCAACGATTACAACATTCTAGGCCGATTCCGATTTCTGATTTTAATTGAGTTAGGCTGGCCGATACAGATTTTAGCCGATTCCGATAAAAAAATTTCTAACCACTTTACAGCACACACTATCTATCTTTTCTTTAATAGAACATGTTGTTGAACAGATAATGGATCACTATGAAATAGAACGATATAAATGACTCCTGGTGTGGGTCAGTCCCACACATCTAAAGAGAAATGTTAGAACCATTTCCTTCTTTTCACATCCAATATCACACTAACAAAAATGTGATTTGGGGTTTTTGGTGTCGTCGCTCCACGCCCTACTTTCTCCTTGCAGGTGTTGCATAATACAAACTTGTTATCTTCTGCACACACGCTGAAGAATCCCCAAACAGCTGACATGTTGCAGGTTAATCCACCAGGTTGCCTACATGTGGGAGAATAGCGAATAGCGAATAACTTGAGAAGTGTAACTCGTATAACTATAAAGTCGGCATATGTCAGACTGACCTGCCGGTTGCCAGTCACAGCCGAGCACGTGAAAACCAGACAATTGACCGTTCGCAAAACCCCGCCCTCGAAGGGTCCTCGTCCAATCCTACCACAGCAACTGTAACTAAGGAGAAGGACCCCCGTCAAACGTTGCGATTTCAGCAAGATGGTGAAACGATGCGCCTACGGCACCTGCAAGTCTGACACCAGGTACCCCAAAAGTTTAGAGGGAGGGGTCGTTTTTTTTCGCCTTTCCAAAGCCCAAGACCCAAGCGGAAAGATGCCGACAATGGATTAAGCGGTGTGGGAGACCCCACTCACAGCTAAATGCCTCGAAGATTAGTAAGCATAGCTACATATGTCTGCTCCAAGCTAAGTAAAGCTAGCGAGCTAACTTATATCAATTATCAATAAGTAGTTTAAGTAGCTAAGTACATATAACAGTTACAATCTGTAAAACTGGACTTAAGTTAACAGTTGTGGTTCTATATAGCGTTATTATCGAAAGTAGTAAAGTTAGAACATGAGATACTTTATTATTCTGTAGGAAATTCAGGCAGCCTGATAGCTGTTAGCCTGTCAAGCACACGTTGCTATCGACACAGATAATTCAGCAAGAGGTTGAGGGTCATTGAACACATCCCTCCACTGCATATTGCAGCACTTTCTGTCGTGCCCTGCAGGATATACAGTACAGGCCAAAAGTCTGGACACACCTTCTCATTCAATGCGTTTCCTTTTTATTTTCATGACTATTTACATTGTAGATTCTCACTGAAGGCATCAAAACTATGAATGAACACATATGGAGTTATGTACTCAACAAAAACGTGTGAAATAACTGAAAACATGTCTTATATTTTAGATTCTTCAAAGTAGCCACCCTTTGCATTTTTTGATAACTCTGCAAACCCTTGGTGTTCTCTCAATGAGCTTCATGAGGTAGTCACCTGAAATGGTTTTACCTTCACAGGTGTGCTTTGTCAGGGTTAATTAGTGGAATTATTTCCCTTATTAATAAAAAAGTAAAGGGTGGCTACTTTGAAGAATCTAAAATATAAGACATGTTTTCAGTTATTTCACACTTTTTTGTTGAGTACATAATTCCATATGTGTTCATTCATAGTTTTGATGCCTTCAGAGAGAATCTACAATGTAGATAGTCATGAAAAGAAAAAGGAAACGTATTGAATGAGAAGGTGTGTCCAAACTTTTGGCCTGTACTGTAGGTCTGCTGCATTACTCCAAAACCAATCACTTATACCAACAGGTATGGAGCTCAGCCCAGCCACGGCTATGTGTCTGGTTCTCAACAGTTTGATGGGTGTATTAACAATAACTAGGGGGCGTGGCTTTTGCGAAAGGTCAATTCCGGTCACCGGCCGGTCTATCGGTGCACCTCTAATATTAGTTCCCATTAGCTGAGCGAGGACGTCTCTCCCTCAGTTTCTTTCGGTTCCTGTCTTGGTGTCAGTACCCGATCTGTTCCACATACACGATCCGTTCTGCACATGCGCAAGATGTTCACTCATGCGCTGATGATGATACTGTTTAACGACCTGCCCGATCTGTTCCACGCTTAGCCTCCACCGGGAAGCTAACGTTAGTTTAGCTAACAGCTAATTTGGCTTACCGCTAGCCGACAGCTAGATTCAGTCTAAAATTAAAACAACGTTAAGTCAAACTTAATGGGAGAAGCAGGCTACAGCTACATTAAAGGTGCAGTAGGTAAGTCTTATAAAACTAACTTTCTTTCATATTTGCTGAAACTGACCCTATGTTCCAGTAGAACTACATGACTTATGTAACATAAAAAAAAATCCAGCTCCTATGGGACCACCTACAGCCTGTACTGCGATTGGCAAAATTCCACCGCTCCCGGTTGATTTTATCCAATCAGGGCCACAGGGGGCGGGGTCTGTCTACTTGTCAATCACTGCTCAGGAAGGCACACACATATATTGCGTTCTCCCCTCCCCCTTAAACGCGCACGAGCTGCAGAAAAGTTTCCCAAAACTCGGGTGAATATTGGAGTGGCTTTTCAGAGGTGGCGTGAGCACATTTCTTCTCGACAGGTAACTTAATTACCATAAATGATTTATCTTTCACATGGTTATTAGTAGTCAGAAGTCCACAAAGCTACGTTGGTGACGATGATAGTAACGTTAGCACAGTGGTTGGTCTGATATGATGCTGAAATGGCTAACGCTAGCCTGCTAGTTAGCATCGTTTTACTGTTGGTGAGTAAAGTTAACATTGTGTTAGTGTTTAGTTATTGAAAATGTTGTCTGACATGCCTATAGGCAGTTCTGTCAAACTCCCTTAGTGTGGGCGGGGCTTAGGAGACGGTTTGGGCTTCAGCAGAAAGGGGGGAGGGTCTGAGAAGTTTGTCGATGTTCAAATTTGTTGGCAAAGTCCTGGATCTTCACAATCTTACCTACAGCAGCTTTAAGACTTTACAATAATAACAATAACAACAAGTGTTGAGTGACTGTATTTTAAATGAGCACAAGTAAAGTTATATCTGTTAACGTTTATTTTCAAGTTTTATTTTGAGGGTCTTTTGAAGTTATTACACGCCGTCTCAGCTAGCGGTTAGCCGAATATTTGTTAGCTAAACTAACATTAGCTTGCCTGTGGAGGCTAACGGCAGACCTCTATAATCACCTAGCGGTTAGCCGAATTAGCTATTAGCTAAACTAACGTTAGCTTCCCGGTGGAGGCTAGCGTGGAACAGATCGGGTAGTGTCGTAAATCCTCGTACAACAGCGCATGCGCAGAACAGATCGTGCAGGTGGAACGGATCGGGTACGGACTCTTGGTCATATGCTCTACCCTGGTAGAGGCTTGTTCTCCATTGGTCACGATACCGAGACAGTGTTCAGTCCATCTCTCAGGTGTTACGTCAAAGTCTACGAGATCTCTCTTTAACACGTCGTTGAAGCGTGAGTCTCTCAAAATCTGACGAAAATCTTTTAAACTGACCTTTACTCTGGTATCATGGCATGGAATAGTTAGCCTACTGCTACAAAACTCCTATCAACACGAAGGATTTTTTAAAACACAGGTAAAGCATTTTTTAATTGGAACAAGGTGAATATCTATTGATAAATTGGTGTTTTTGTAGCATTTTTTTTTTTTTTCCATTTAGTTTGTTTTTTTTACGTGATGTTTTTATTTTTTTTAACTTCCTCCTCCATATTGTATGTCTTTCTATAATGGTTTGTTTGCTTTTTGTATATTGTTTTACATGTGAAACACCAAGGACCGTGCTGGAAATAAGTATTTTACTTTAGCGTGTTATCCTTTGGATTACTGTTTTATTGTATTAATACAGAAATCAATCAATCAATCAATTTTGTCGATCCGAAATGAAGACAGATTCAGAAACTGCACAGCCTATTTCCTCGCTTAAAATGTTTTCAGAAACATGTTTCGGTGAACTATTTTAGTCCAATACGAGATCGTATTCTGAACAAGCCGAAATTATGCCTGGTTGTAGAATCCGGGAGCAGCCAGACCCACGTGACGCGTTCGTCCAATCAGCTGCCGGTGTGTTCTGAGGAACTTTATGGACCAACTCGGGGAGGCTGACCGGTCGGTTGGGGGTCAGAGCCTTTAAATTACCCTTTATTGGTTTAATGTTTTTTTTTTTTTTTTTTTTTTTTTTTAACGAAGGAAAAGTAAAACTTGTGTGATGTCAGCTCTTGAAACGTGATTATTGTTCTTGTTTCTTCTCTCCTCTGGGACAGGAAACTGAATATCTTTGAGTTGTGGACAAAACGAGACATTTGAGTAAAAACACTGATCCACATTTTCACCATTTTCTGACATTTTAGAGACCAAACAACCGATCCAATCATCAGCAAAGCAACATGAAGTAGCCGTAGAGAAAATTAGGCGTCGTGATGCTTTCAGGCTCCTGTACTGTAAAGAGTGAAGTTCAATGTTCCCTGTGAAATGGCAGAGCCGTAAACCACGGCCACCGACTTTTTAATGACTTACGAATGCGCTCGCTGCTGATGCTGATGCTGTGTGTTTGTTTTTTTTTATGGCAAATGTGAAATACAACCGGCAGCACAAAGGTTCATCACTGCAGCAACATTTTTTACTCCCGAAATGTCCCTGAAGACACTTTGAGCCCGCGGAGAGAGTCCGTCAGCTGTTTGTGCTCCAAAATATACAGAGCACAGAAATATGTTATCCTCGGGTCAATATCAGGACTATGACAAAAGAACGTTGAGAAAAAAAGGGACAAATGTTGGAAAAAGCTACAAAAAAACGCTGAAAAAATTTGTAAAAAACATCAGAAAGTGAAATTTTCTCACAAAAGTGACAAAAACATTATAAAAAAAAAAAAAAAAAAAAACGCCAAAAAAGTGACAAAAGAAATTTGGAAAAAATAGAAAGAAAAATCAGAAAAATTAAATTCAGAAAAAGTGACAATTTATTTTAACAAAAATGACAAAAACATAATAAAAAAAAAAGCCAAAAAGTGACAGAAATATTGGGGGAAAAAGTGACAAAAGGTTTGGATAAACACATCGAAAAAAATGACAAAAAATATTAGAAAAAGTGGGAAAAAAACATCAGAAAAACATAATATAAAAAATAAAAAACGAAATATGTTGTCCTCGGGTCAATATCAGGACTATGACAAAAAAACGTTGAAAAAAAAAAAGTGACAAATGTTGGAAAAAGCTACAAAAACGCTGAAAAAAAGAAAATGGGAAAAAAAAAACTCAAAAAAAAGTGACAAAAAAAATTGGGTGTAAATGAAGATCTCCACTCTGGCCGGAGTTTTTAGAAAGACTCGTGCACAAACAAAGGGAAATGTCTCCGTTAGTAATAATAGCCACGTACGTGTAAACAGAGTCTTAGTTTACTTTATTTATTCACAATACCACTTCAGACATTACAATAATACAGTTGGGGTACAAGATCAAATGGGTAGAGTGAATTCCCAAAGAAGCTAGAAAAAGCTTATAGGTGGGGTCAGGTGATCCAGACAGCTAGCTAGACTATCTGTCCAATCGGAGTTCTCTGTTGTACGACTAAGACCCTGTTTACACGTACGTGGTTATTTTTACAAATGGAGACATTTCCCTTCGTTTACACGCAAACGGAGAATTCTCCTCTGAAACCGAGTCTTTCTAAAACCTCCGGCCAGAGTGGAGACTTTTGGAAATCTTCGTTTGCACGTAAACTGAGACAAACGGAGGTTTAGGCAGCCGAGAGAGAAAGAGAGAAAGAGGAAGTGATTGGTTGCTGTTGTTGCTATTTTCTGGATTCTGATTGGCTATAACGTGGGCTTGAGCTTCTCGTTTACACCGCCACCTACAGGTCTGGCGTGCTCTTGACTGCATTGACGACTAGGGTTGGGCATCAAGAACCGATTCCTAATCGGAATCGTTTCTGTATTGGTATCGTTTTGGAATCGTTTGGAGGATTTGGTTTCAAATCCGATCATCCCTTCCCAATTTAACATGCGCAAGTTTGGGTTTCCGTAGCGACCAGGCGCTTGTTGTGTTGCAGCCATGTAGCACAGTAAGCGGTGCTCTAAGTGTGGCTTTATTTTACATTGAAAAAGCTGTAAAATTGCAAACCACCGTTGAATCAAATAAAACTTTGCTCTTATTTGTGAAAATAGGCATGTGACCCGTTTCAACCAAGGGGGTTAGCTTCGCTTCAGAGCGCGAACTTCCGATGGCGCCATTTTGTTGCTACGAAGCGATCACCTCTTGTTAGCATTACACTGAACGCCATTTTTTTTTTACGTCACTTGACAGAGAATAACTTTACATCTGAAGCGTTTAAAGACTCTATTTGTCCGTTGTTTATTTCTAAAGAAACACGACAATGTATAAAAGGCTCCATTACCTTGTAGCTCACGTTATGGCTCCGTAGCAGACGCTTTTATAAAAATAGGCTAACGATTGGGTCATAACCACGAGACTTACTGTCACACAGTAGAGGAATTACCGTATAGTACAGGAGAAGCTCACAGGCAGTTTGGACTTCCATTATCTGTTTAGGTTTAATTACTAATGTTAACTAGCATGTTAGTGATCAGTAATTACTAAAGTTAACTAGCATGTTAGTGATCAGTAATTAGCCTGTGTCTATGTTATCTCCTTACATATACCTACACTCTCCGTCTCTGTGAGATTGGGAATGATTGAGATTTCTCTCGGCACAGCTACCAGAAGACTTCACACTTTCAGACACGTTGCTCACGTCACATCTACGTCTTCAAGCTCAGTTGGAGGCTGCTCAGTAAAGCAAGAGATCACCGGAAAACTGCTTCTAATAGCCTTCACTGGTCTCCGTCCAGAGACACGGGGTCTATTGGTCCATTGTATACTGTCTATGGTTTCAACTCCACCCCTCAAAGAATCTGAATCGATAAGAACCGGAATCGAAAGGAAGAATCAGGATTGGAATCAGAATCGTTAAAATCCAAACGATGCCCAACCCTATTGACGACATATATATATATATATATATATATATATATATATATATATATATATATATATATATATATATACACACACACAGTATATATGGGTACATATAAACGAACACTTTTCTGAAAACTGACAGCTGTGCCGTGTGTTATTTTTGAAAACGGAGAGGTTGAAATGTCCGTTTATGAAAATAGCCGGCCACGTGGAAACGTAAAACCATACCTGCCAACATTTGGTATTGAAAATCCTGACCGGGTTGGTTACTGTTAAGTGTACTGTCAGTCTGTGCTACCAACATTGGCCATCTTGAGTTCAGCTTGCTTCGCGTTTTCTGCCTCGGTCCGTTCTTTCGTGATGAAGGATGAAATCGCCCGTGTGTCCTTTCATGTGCCTCTTCTGCGCGATGGTGCCTCAACGCGACACACCTCACGAAAAGCGTGGAGGTTGTCGATCTGACTAGAGGTAAGATGCATGTAGATTGTTCCTCCCAATATGTTGAAATTTACAGCTGTATTTTGATTTATTTGCGGGAACACCACCTTCACCTGCTTTTTTTTTTTTTTTTTTTTTTTTTTTTTTTTTTTTTTAAATCGGCTCGCTTTCGGGTCTGAACTTTCCACGAAGTTTGCGCAGAGATCAACTGGGTTAGAGGTTGCCAGGTTTAGGGTTAGAGGTTGCCAGGTTTAGGGTTAGAGGTTGCCAGGTTGATGTGACTAACAGGTTGAGCATTGTATGGTGTGTGGATTGTGTGAATAGGATGCGTTTCATACGAGATCTGGCGACTGGTCAACATTAGACAAACATATTGGTCTGATTATTTATGAAGGAGTTCGGGCCGTGCTGCAAATTACAGGTAGCCTAGAAATCTAGACGCACCCTAGCGGCACCAATCACATCGTGTACAGAGTCGGTGGGCGGGGCTTATGGCTGCTGCTGGTGAACAGAGGTCTTCTGGAAGACTTGGAGATCAGCTTTTCTTTGAGAAAAGAACAAAGAACGGCACTGAAGTCATTCTTTAAAAAGGGAAGATGTGTTCTGAGTTTAAAGTTTAATCTACCAACTAGCTCCGCTAACCTTCTTCGTTGCTCCGATTGGTTGCAGAGCTATCCTATTGCGTGCAGAGGGAATAGAAAGCCGAAGTCCCGCCCCTTCCGGTGGACCTCATGGGACCTTAAGTCAGAAAAAATATGAACGGTAGTGAACGGGGAAGAGGCAAATTATTTTTTGATCCCGTTTGAATTGAGCCATGGATTACAAATATGATGTTCGCCAATTTAAAAGATAATTTTTCAACCGAAGAAAGTCTCAGTTAGCCGTAGGTTTGTCGTAGTACCGCTTAGTTTAGTGTGAAACCGCCCAGTGGACTACATCTCCCAGTGGACTACATCTCCCAGTGGACTACATCTCCCAGTGCACTACATCTCCCAGTGGACTACATCTCCCGTCTCACACAATCTACGTCACCTAGCTTGATGCTCGGTTTGCTCGCTAGCTAGCTAGCTTAGCTCTGTTCCACAACACATGTAACGTTATCTTAACTGCTGGGTTTTATCCAGTCAAGTGTTTTCAGCAGAGAAGCAAAAGAACGAGAGAGATCCTCTGATCATTAGAGTAACGTTACATCCTGGTACAATACACACACACACACACACACACACACACACACACACACACACACACACACACACACACACACACACACACACACAGGTACGATACACAGACAGACATCGTAGCTTCAGAGAGACGTCATCCATGAAGTATTTTCACAGTCTTATACTTCAACAGTTTAACAGTAAACGGAGACTTTCTTCGGTTGAAAAATAATGTTTTAAACTGACGAACATCATATTTGTGATCCATGGCTCAATTCAAACTGGATCAAAAAATAATTATTATCTCTCCATTGACCCTCGTTCATATTTTTTCAAAAGATAGGACCCATGGACCGGGAGTAGAAGGGGGCGGGACTTCGGCTCTCTATAGGCTAGCTTTCCCTCGTTGCGTACCTGTAGAAGTGCGCTTTGATTCGCTCCTTGATCAGCCACAGCGGGTGATGTGATTGGTTGTGGAGGTTGCGGCCGACTTTGTCCAGGACCTTCGGCGTGACGTTGGTGAAGTCGTCGCGGGGGTAGGAGTGGCCCGACACCTCCACAGAGTCCTGGCCAATCACGGGCCGGGGGGCGGGGCCTTCTGTGCCCAGGCGTCTGCCATTGGTCGGGAGGGTTGCCAGGCAGCAGCGACGGAGCAGAGGGCGGGGCAAGGACGGGAGGAGCGCCCACACGGGGATGGAGATGAGTCTCATGATGATTGGTCCATGGAGCTGGGAGGAAATAAGAGAGAGTCTGATTGGTCCATGGAGCTGGGAGGAAATAAGAGAGAGTCTGATTGGTCCATGGAGCTGGGAGGAAATAAGAGAGAGTCTGATTGGTCCATGGAGCTGGGAGGAAATAAGAGAGAGTCT
>NC_041352.1:26527880-26530380 GCF_004354835.1 Perca flavescens
CACACACACACACACACACAGACAGACAGAGACACACAAACAGACACAAACAGACACACACACACACACACAGACAGACACACACACACACACACACACACACACACACACACACACACACACACACACACACACACACACACACACAACCTCCACAAACCTTTATTAGATCAATAAATAAAAAATATTTATTCACGTTTTGTCATTTTTTTTCAACATTTTGGGCATTTCTTTTACACTTTTAAGGCTTTTTGCAACACTTTTTGTCACTTTTAGTGCTCGATAAAAAAGGTTTTTAACGTTTTAGGCGGGATTTTGAATGTCAATTGATCTCCTTTAAAGGAACACGCCGACTTATTGGGAATTTAGCTTCTTCACCGTAACCCCAGAGTTAGATCAGCATCAGGCCAGCACAGAACCTGCAGGTAACTGGTTCCAGTAATCCTACTGGTCACATGACACACAGCCATCTTCTAACCGTAAACAAACCAGGAACTACATTCATTCTGCTACTTGGGCGGAGGGATTTGCTTTGCAGCAAGCCTGTCTCACTCCGCCCAGGGAGCAGAATGAATATAGTTCCCGGTTTGTTTACGGTTAGAAGACGGCTGTGTCTCATGTTACGTTGGTTTTTGTATAATAGTTTACGGTTAATGAGCCTTTTTGACTAGGATGTCTGAGTTTTTTTTTTTTTTTTTTTTTAAGGTTTTTGAGCCTGTTTACGTTACATTTTTTGGACGTTTTTGAGCCTTTTTAGGTTACATTTTTTGACATTTTTTAACCTTTTTAGGTTACATTTTTTAGAAATTTTAACCTTTTTAGGTTACATTCTTTTGGACATTTTTGAGCCTGTTTAGGTTACATTTTTTTGACATTTTTTAACCTTTTTAGGTTACATTTTTTTGACATTTTTTAACCTTTTTAGGTTACATTTTTTAGAAATTTTTTAACCTTTTTAGGTTACATTTTTTTGACATTTTTTAACCTTTTTAGGTTACATTTTTTAGACATTTTTTAACCTTTTTAGGTTACATTTTTTAGACATTTTTTAACCTTTTTAGGTTACATTTTTTAGAAATTTTAACCTTTTTAGGTTACATTCTTTTGGACATTTTTGAGACTGTTTAGGTTACATTTTTTAGACATTTTTTAACCTTTTTAGGTTACATTTTTTTAGATTTTTTTAACCTTTTTAGGTTACATTCTTTTGGACATTTTTGAGCCTTTTTATGTTACATTTTGTAGACATTTTTTAACCTTTTTAGGTTACATTTTTTAGACATTTTTTAACCTTTTTAGGTTACATTCTTTGACATTTTTGAGCCTGTTTAGGTTACATTTTTTAGTTACTTTTTTTAATGTTTTTGAACCTTTTTAGGTTACATATCTTTTGATGTTTTTGAACCTTTTTAGGTTACATTTTTTGGATGTTTTTGAGCCTTTTTAGGTAAAATGTTTTGGATGTTTTTGAGCCTTAACAAGGCGAGACAACTACATTCATTCTGCTACTTGGGTGGAGGGATTTGCTTTGCAGCAAGCCTGTCTCACTCCGCCCAGGGAGCAGAATGAATATAGTTCCCGGTTTGTTTACGGTTAGAAGATGGCTGTGTCTCATGTTACGTTGGTTTTTGTACATGCTGTGACTCTACAAATCACAACATGTAAATAGGAACATGTTGGGGTTATTTTGTCACTTATTCGGACAAGTAGGATTGCTGGAACCATTCAGCTGCAGGATCAGTGATGGCTTGATGCCGCTGGAGCCATCAGACAGCCTTACACCACACACGGAGATGAGAAGGGTGCGTATGGACTAGTCTAACTCTGGCGGTTACGGTGAAGAAGCTAAATTCCCAATAAGTCGGCGTGTTCCTTTAAACCCTGAGTGGTATTAATAGAGACCTAATAAGGGCGTCAGGTATGAAAGACGTGAGTGTGCAGCAGAGGCAGCTCTGGAGGAAGCCTAACATGACTCATCCTGTGTGAAAGTTGCTGAAAAATCACTTTGTTTCGTTGCCAAGAAGTAGTTCTGACTAAACCGGCACGGAAACAGCCGCCAACGGAGAAGCTGTGATGTGACTGGAGGTGGCAACGGAGACGCCAAGGACGAGCCGCAGCACGCCATCCAAAACCGAATAGAAACGTGTGTGTGAAAGAGAATCACAGCTGTGATTGGAGGTGACAAAACACAACGCCAGCCTGCAGGAGATCCACCGCCAAGGTTACAGCGTCGCATTACACGCACGGGGACACGGTGAGATAGATGTTCAGACGGGAACATGCTGCACAAAGACACACAGCCTGCACGCACACACACACACACACACACACACACACACACACACACTCACAAAGAAACACACACACAGAAACACACACACACACACACACACAGAAATACACACACACACACACACACACACACACACACACACACACACACAAAACACACACACTCACTCACAAAGAAACACACACACAGAAACACACACACACACAC
>NC_041352.1:26535380-26537880 GCF_004354835.1 Perca flavescens
ATGTCAAAACCTCGAGACTTTCAAACATCAACATGTCATTTATTAACATGTATTTGTGTCAAAATTACATATAAACATGTTGTTCCTCTATAAAAAGAGACTTCAGATACAGTATTAGGGGACCACTAAGGTCTATATAAAAGAGCCTTTAGATACAGTATTAGGGGACCACTAAGGTCTATATAAAAGAGCCTTTAGATACAGTATTAGGGGACCACTAAGGCCTATATAAAAGAGACTTCAGATACAGTATTAGGGGACCACTAAGGTCTATATAAAAGAGACTTCAGATACAGTATTAGGGGACCACTAAGGTCTATATAAAAGAGACTTCAGATACAGTATTAGGGGACCACTAAGGTCTATATAAAAGAGACTTCAGATACAGTATTAGGGGACCACTAAGGTCTATATAAAAGAGACTTCAGATACAGTATTAGGGGACCACTAAGGTCTATATAAAAGAGACTTCAGATACAGTATTAGGGCACCACTAAGGTCTATATAAAAGAGACTACAGATACAGTATTAGGGGACCACTAAGGTCTATATAAAAGAGACTTCAGATACAGTATTAGGGCACCACTAAGGTCTATATAAAAGAGACTTCAGATACAGTATTAGGGGACCACTAAGGTCTATATAAAAGAGACTTCAGATACAGTATTAGGGGACCACTAAGGTCTATATAAAAGAGACTTCAGATACAGTATTAGGGGACCACTAAGGTCTATATAAAAGAGACTTCAGATACAGTATTAGGGGACCACTAAGGTCTATATAAAAGAGACTTCAGATACAGTATTAGGGGACCACTAAGGTCTATATAAAAGAGACTTCAGATACAGTATTAGGGGACCACTAAGGTCTATATAAAAGAGACTTCAGATACAGTATTAGGGGACCACTAAGGTCTATATAAAAGAGACTTCAGATACAGTATTAGGGGACCACTAAGGTCTATATAAAAGAGACTTCAGATACAGTATTAGGGGACCACTAAGGTCTATAAAAAGAGACTTCAGATACAGTATTAGGGCACCACTAAGGTCTATATAAAAGAGACTACAGATACAGTATTAGGGGACCACTAAGGTCTATATAAAAGAGACTTCAGATACAGTATTAGGGCACCACTAAGGTCTATATAAAAGAGACTTCAGATACAGTATTAGGGGACCACTAAGGTCTATATAAAAGAGACTTCAGATACAGTATTAGGGGACCACTAAGGTCTATATAAAAGAGACTTCAGATACAGTATTAGGGGACCACTAAGGTCTATATAAAAGAGCCTTTAGATACAGTATTAGGGGACCACTAAGGTCTATATAAAAGAGACTTCAGATACAGTATTAGGGGACCACTAAGGTCTATATAAAAGAGACTTCAGATACAGTATTAGGGGACCACTAAGGTCTATATAAAAGAGACTTCAGATACAGTATTAGGGGACCACTAAGGTCTATATAAAAGAGACTTCAGATACAGTATTAGGGGACCACTAAGGTCTATATAAAAGAGACTTCAGATACAGTATTAGGGCACCACTAAGGTCTATATAAAGAGACTTCAGATACAGTATTAGGGGACCACTAAGGTCTATATAAAAGAGACTACAGATACAGTATTAGGGGACCACTAAGGTCTATATAAAAGAGACTTCAGATACAGTATTAGGGCACCACTAAGGTCTATATAAAAGAGACTACAGATACAGTATTAGGGGACCACTAAGGTCTATATAAAAGAGACTTCAGATACAGTATTAGGGCACCACTAAGGTCTATATAAAAGAGACTTCAGATACAGTATTAGGGGACCACTAAGGTCTATATAAAAGAGACTTCAGATACAGTATTAGGGCACCACTAAGGTCTATATAAAAGAGACTTCAGATACAGTATTAGGGGACCACTAAGGTCTATATAAAAGAGACTTCAGATACAGTATTAGGGGACCACTAAGGTCTATATAAAAGAGACTTCAGATACAGTATTAGGGGACCACTAAGGTCTATATAAAAGAGACTTCAGATACAGTATTAGGGCACCACTAAGGTCTATATAAAAGAGACTACAGATACAGTATTAGGGGACCACTAAGGTCTATATAAAAGAGACTTCAGATACAGTATTAGGGCACCACTAAGGTCTATATAAAAGAGACTACAGATACAGTATTAGGGGACCACTAAGGTCTATATAAAAGAGACTACAGATACAGTATTAGGGGACCACTAAGGTCTATATAAAAGAGACTTCAGATACAGTATTAGGGCACCACTAAGGTCTATATAAAAGAGACTTCAGATACAGTATTAGGGGACCACTAAGGTCTATATAAAAGAGACTTCAGATACAGTATTAGGGCACCACTAAGGTCTATATAAAAGAGACTTCAGATACAGTATTAGGGGACCACTAAGGTCTATATAAAAGAGACTTCAGATACAGTATTAGGGGACCACTAAGGTCTATATAAAAGAGACTTCAGATAC
>NC_041352.1:26540380-26555380 GCF_004354835.1 Perca flavescens
TCCACTAGACTCCATGTAAATAATCAGGACTTTTAGCATGTATAGAGCCAGCATATCTCCACATGTAAATGGGTGAATTAAGGGTTTATTTCAACCAAACCAGAGTGGTGATTGTCGGAACAGTGGAAAGATGAACCAAGACGGCTTTTGGTAGTTTTATTTAGTTTCTGTCCACTTTGAATGAAGTGTGTTTTACGATGATTAAATCACTGTTTATTTACATGGAGTCTGGTGGAGGTTTGCTTTGGGTAAAAGCGTCAGCTAAATGAAATTTATTGTAACATACAAGGAAAGCAAAGAAAAGGAGAGGAGAGACAAGGAAGGGAAAGAAGAGAAGTAAGAACAAGGAGGAAAGGAAAGGAGAAAAGAGGAGAGGAAACATGGAAGGTAAATGAAAGGAGAGGAGAGGAAACGAGGCTAAAAAAACATCTTATCTGACTGAACCTTGGCTAAGAAAATGATGGTTATAGAACGTGAAAAATAAACTAACATGTTGCACTTTGTAGTTCGGTTTATTAAAGCTCTTCTTCTATGTGTCCTTAGTTTGGACCTTCATGGCTCAATGCACTTTCTGGAAGTCGCTTTGGATAAAAGCTTCGGCTAAATGAAATGTAATGCGATGTCACCATGGGAAGGGAAGGGAATAAGAGGAAACAAGGAAGGGAAAGGAGAGAGAGAAGGGTTGAGCGACTCGAGTGAGTGACAGGAGAGGAGAGGAGGAAGAAGAGGAGTGTCTGACAAGATGAAGAGAGAAGGAAAGTTTTATGGTTGGAGGAGAAAAGTGCCGAGGCTGCAGCTCTCCGCCACCCAGCAGCTCCACGATACATCCAATCGGTTTCCCATCACTGTCACACACACACACGCACGCACACGCACACGCACACACACAGTTTACTGTACATTAATCACTGCACATTTTTACACACATATATATATATATTCTTGTCCGTTGACACACACACACCCACACATTTACACACACACACAACCACCACCACACACACCCACACACAACCTCCCATCCACACACACACACACACACACACCCCCTCCCATCCACACACACACACACAACCTCCCATCCACACAAAACCTCACACACACAGACTCTCACACACACAACGTCCCATCCACACACACACAACGTCCCATCCACACACACACACACAAAACCTCACACACACACACACAAAAACCTCCCATCCACACACACACACACACACACACACAACCTCCCATTCACACACACACACACTCACACACACACACACACACACATCCTCCCATCCACACACATACACACACAACCTCCCATCCACACACACACAACCTCCCATCCACACACAACCTCTCACACACACACACTACCTCACACACACACTACCTCACACACACACTACCTCACACACACACTACCTCACACACACACACACACACACACACACACACACACACACACACACACACACACACACACACACACACACACACACACACACACACACACACACACACACACACACACACTTAGTTACTGACACAAAAACTCTCCTTTACACACTTGTAAGACTCTCTGTAGCTACCACTTTTTGGTAAAAAGCTGCCCTCTTCATCCTGTCTCATTTATTCCCCTTTATATCCCCACCGGTTCTTATTACTCCACGCTCTGCTCGGGGCCTCTTTTATGGCTACGAGGCCGGCCGATCGATCGCTCTGCGTCCCGAGAGACTTTATCTAGGGCCGATCTGAATCAGTCATCCTCCGCAGTGACCACACACCAGCACCTCAAAGCTGTCCCGTTCATACACAGTGGCTTCAGGGGGGGGAGGGACGGATGGAAATATTGTGGAAATATATATGTCTACGCTGCAAAATAGAAAGTTTACTTGTGTTTGTGGCTGTCATGCAGGATGTTAACCCTTAAAAAACACGTATACTTCAAGTAGTTCTCACTCCGAACTTCCCTAATCCTAAACCCAACTGTCCCGTTCTTCTTTACCTAAACCCAACTGTCCCGTTCTTCTTCACCTAAACCCAACTGTCCCGTTCTTCTTCACCTAAACCCAACTGTCCCGTTCTTCTTTATCTAAACCCAACTGTCCCGTTCTTCTTTACCTAAACCCAACTGTCCCGTTCTTCTTTACCTTATTCCCATGTGTCCCGTAAACGTACCTTTTATAAGCCCACCCCCGACCTTTTCCTTAACCTAACTGCGTCAAAAGTGACGCCAATTGTCCCGACCAGGCGCGTTTAGTTTAGATCAGACACTTAAGGAGTCATTTAGCATCAACAACGCCAAAAACACCCGAAAAAGCGCCCTTATTTTACACGATGGGAGTGAGAATGGGTTGATATGTTAAGGCAGATTTTTAGCATTTTTGCTCAAACAAATGTACTTAAAACTGAATTCTTGAGCAAAATCTTTAGTGAGATCACATTGTAACTTTTCATTGTGTTGTAAAATGACAAATTAACCGTATACCCAAAGTAACCACGTAATCTTGCTACCCAAAGTAATCTTGCTGATAAAAATGAATAAACAAAAAAGGAGCGTTTTCATAGGTTGGCGCCCCCTAGTGGTGGCAGAAAATGCTTCCTCATATCTGAACCAGAGAAGGGCACGGTGGCTGATTGAGAAAGAGTAACAAGAAGTTCCCTTCCCGGATGCTGTTTGTTTAATAGAAAAATGTGAAAATAAAGTTATTTCAAATGAAATTGGAAGTTAAAAAAGTGTAATTGTGTAGTAGTGTATTATTGACGGAAGTGAAGCTCCACTCAGGGATCCTAAGAGGTTGATTCAGGATTTCATTTTTATTCTCGGCACATTTTCAGTTTGTTAAAAATACACTGAATCTGACTCCAACTCCACCGTAGAGAGACTGCCTGTACACACCTGGGTGTGTGTGTGTGTGTGTGTGTGTACGTGTCTCTTTGTGTGTGTCTCTGTGTGTGTGTGTGCCTGTGTGTGTGTGTGTGTGTGTGTGTCTCTGTGTTTTCGTGTGTGCGCCTGTGAGTGTGTGTGTCTCTGTGTGTGTGTGTACGTGTGTATATGTGCACGTGTCTCTGTGTGTGTGTGTATGTGTGTGTCTGTGAGCATGTGTGTGTACGTGTCTGTGTTTGTGTCTGTGTGCGTATGTGTCTCTCTGTGTGTGTGTGTCTGTCTGTCTCTGCGTGTGTGTGTGTGTGTGTGTGTGTGTGTGAGACAGAAAAAGAGAGAGGAAGTGTGTAGGAGTGTGAATACTGGCTGCAGCAGAGTAAACATATGCTCAAAAGGCAATGGAAAGACTGCAGATTGGAAATTGAAAAAATGACGCAAACACACATGGAGAGAGAGAGAGAGAGAGAGAGAGAGAGAGAGAGAGAGAGAGAGAGAGAGAGAGAGAGAGAGAGAGAGAGAGAGAGAGAGAGAGAGGTTTTTGGCTAATTTTGCAGCTTTGCAATTCATATTTTCAGTGTTTTGTGATTAGAAAGAAGCCGTTTAGCCGCCTCCACACGCAGCGAGGCCCTCTGGGTTCAATGTTTGATCATTAAAAAACAATACGGACACATCTCAGCTCCTTAAAAACACATACAGACACATCTCAGCTCCTTAAAAACACATAGACACATCTCAGCTCCTTAAAAAACACATACGGACACATCTCAGCTCCTTAAAAACACATATGGACACATCTCAGCTCCTTAAAAACACATATGGACACATCTCAGCTCCTTAAAAACAATACAGACACATCTCAGCTCCTTAAAAACACATACAGACACATCTCAGCTCCTTAAAAACAATACAGACACATCTCAGCTCCTTAAAAACAATACAGACACATCTCAGCTCCTTAAAAACAATACAGACACATCTCAGCTCCTTAAAAACACATATGGACACATCTCAGCTCCTTAAAAACACATACGGACACATCTCAGCTCCTTAAAAACACATAGACACATCTCAGCTCCTTAAAAACACAGACACATCTCAGCTCCTTAAAAACACATAGACACATCTCAGCTCCTTAAAAACACATACAGACACATCTCAGCTCCTTAAAAACACATACAGACACATCTCAGCTCCTTAAAAACACATAGACACATCTCAGCTCCTTAAAAACACATACAGACACATCTCAGCTCCTTAAAAACAATACAGACACATCTCAGCTCCTTAAAAACACATACAGACACATCTCAGCTCCTTAAAAACACATACAGACACATCTCAGCTCCTTAAAAACACATACAGACACATCTCAGCTCCTTAAAAACAATACAGACACATCTCAGCTCCTTAAAAACAATACAGACACATCTCAGCTCCTTAAAAACAATACAGACACATCTCAGCTCCTTAAAAACAATACAGACACATCTCAGCTCCTTAAAAACAATACAGACACATCTCAGCTCCTTAAAAACACATCTCAGCTCCTTAAAAACAATACAGACACATCTCAGCTCCTTAAAACACATACAGACACATCTCAGCTCCTTAAAAACACATACGGACACATCTCAGCTCCTTAAAAAATAATACAGACACATCTCAGCTCCTTAAAAACACATACAGACACATCTCAGCTCCTTAAAAACACATACAGACACATCTCAGCTCCTTAAAAACAATACAGACACATCTCAGCTCCTTAAAAACAATACAGACACATCTCAGCTCCTTAAAAACACAGACACATCTCAGCTCCTTAAAAACAATACAGACACATCTCAGCTCCTTAAAAAATAATACAGATACATCTCAGCTCCTTAAAAACACATACGGACACATCTCAGCTCCTTCACAACATCTGCTGTGGCTGGAAACACACGCCGTGTTGCACACTGCACGATCTGTTCCACGCTAGCCTCCATTGGGAAGCTAACGTTAGTTTAGCTAACCGCTAGCTGACCGCTAGATTCAGTTTAAAATGACGTTAAGTCAAACTTAATGGGAGAAGCAGGCTACAGCTACAGCTACATGAAGACTTTACAGTAATAACACTAAAGACAAGTATTGAGTGATTGGATTTAAATGAGCACAAGTAAAGTAGAGCTGACCTAACAGCTGTTATATATGTTAACGTTTATTTTCAAGTTTTATTTTGAGGGTCTTTTAAAGTTATTACATGCTGTCTCAGCTAGCGGTTAGCCGAATTAGCTCTCTCTCTCTCTCTCTCTCTCTCTCTCTCTCTCTCTCTCACCCTCCTTTCCCCATCCCTCCTCCACACTGCCTCCTCTCCCAGTTTGACCCAGTCACTCCTCCTGAAATCTCCCAACTCATCAGCTCTTCCAAACCCACTACCTGCTCCCTTGACCCCCCTCCCTAATCCGCTCCTGAAGTCCTGCCTCCCGGTGCTATGCCCCTACCTCACTAACCTCTTCAACTCCTCACTGTCCCTTGGAACTGTCCCCTGCTGCTATCACCCCAATCCTTAAAAAAACCTGGCCTGCATCCCTCCTCTCTCAACAACTACCGCCCAATATCCAACCTCCCCTTTCTGTCTAAAACCCTGGAACGCATAGTCGCCTCACAACTACAAACCCATCTTCATGCCAAAAACCTATTTGAACCCCTCCAATCTGGTTTTCGCCCCCTCCACAGCACAGAATCCGCTCTCCTCAAAGTCCTCAATGACCTCCTCACCTCTGCTGATGCCGGTTCCCTCAACATCCTCATCTTCCTCGACCTGAGTGCAGCCTTCGATAACGTGAGCCATAACATCCTGCTCACCAGACTAAAAGACCTCGGTATCGAAGGTACTGCACTCAACTGGCTCCACTCCTACCTAGCCAACAGATCCCATTTCATCTCTCTCCACAACCACATCTCTGCCACAGCCACGGTCACTCAAGGTGTTCCCCAAGGCTCCGTACTCGGCCCCCTCCTCTTCATCATCTCCATCCTCCCTCTTGGTCAGATACTCCGCCACTTCAACCTGGACTTCCACTGCTATGCCGATGACACCCAGATCTACCTCAGCACCAAATCCCCTCACAATCCTCCCCTCTCCCACATCAACTCCTGTCTGTCAGCTATTAAAACCTGTATGCAACACAACTTCCTCAAACTCAACAGCGACAAAACAGAATTCCTCCTCATCGGCTCCAAATCCACACTCAGCAAAACCAATAAACCCACCCTCACCATCGACGGCACCATTGTCCCCCCCATCTCCCCAGGCCCGCAACCTTGGCGTTATCTTTGATTCCACCCTCTCCCTTGAGCCTCACATCCGTCAAGTCATTTAAACCTCCTTTCACCTCCGCAACATCGCCAAAATCAGTCCCTCTCTCACACCCCCTGCTGCTGAAAGACTCATTCACGCAATCATCTCCTCCCAACTGGACTACTGCAACTCACTTCTCCTCGGCATCAGCTCTACCAACATCAACCGACTCCAACTGGTCCAGAACTCCTCGGCATCAGCTCTACCAACATCAACCGACTACAACTGGTCCAGAACTCCTCGGCATCAGCTCTACCAACATCAACCGACTCCAACTGGTCCAGAACTCCTCGGCATCAGCTCTACCAACATCAACCGACTCCAACTGGTCCAGAACTCCTCGGCATCAGCTCTACCAACATCAACACTCCAACTGGTCCAAACTCCTGGCACCACCAACATCAACCCCAGGTCCAGAACTCCCTAAAAACATCAACCGACTCCAACTGGTCCAGAACTCCCGCCCCATCATCCCCGCTCCAAATCCTGGCACCACATCACTCCAGTCCTAAAAACAACTCCACTGGCTTCCTATCTCCCACCGGATCACCTACAAAATCCTGGTTCTCCCCTACAAAGCCCTCCACCATCTGGCCCCCTCATACCTCACTGACCTCCTCTCCCCCTACCAACCCTCTCGGTCCCTCAGACCCCAAGTCCAAACTCTGCAGTTTTGGGGACCGAGCCTTCTCCAGAGCAGCTCCCAGGCGCTGGAACTCCCTCCCCCAAGAGATCCGCACCTCTGAGTCCCTCACCATCTTCCAGTCCCGCCTCAAGAGCCATCTCTTCACCTCTGCCTACCCATAGCCCCCCTGCCACCCCTCCCTTTTTCATCTGAATCTTGTTTTGTTCTACTAGTTTTGTTTTGTTTGTTTTGGTTTGTTTTTATAATCTACCCTGCCCTGTAAAGCAACTTTGAGTCCATGAAAAGCGCTATATAAATTCAATTTATTATTAGTTGTGTGTGGTTGTGTCTGTTGTGTGTTGTGTCTGTTGTGTGGTTGTGTGTGTCTGTTGTATGTTGTGTAGTTGTGTGTGTGTGCGTCTGGTGTGTATGTGTGTGTGTCTGTTGTTTGTTGTGTGGTTGTGTGTGTCTCTTGTGTGGTTGTGTGTGCATGTCTTGTGTGTGTGTGTGTGTGTGTGTGTGTGTGTGTGTGTGTGTGTGTGTGTGTGTGTGTAAAATAACTTAAAATAACTCACCACAACAATATACTGAAACATCTAAACTCACAGGATTATTTTGCATAAAAAAAAAAAAAAAAAAAAAAAAAAAAAAAAACATTTACCTTCACACCGTTAATATAATATTTACATGTGATGCATAAAGAGCTCATTATGAACCATAAACTCCATCAGACAGCAGAGCGAGAGGAGAGGAGCTTTAACCCTGTGCCGGGTCCTCGGAGAGAGAGCTCTAGCTTCACCTTCCTACCTGCGGCACCTTTAAGACTTATTTAAATGATTAATGTTAAAGTCTCGTTGTGTGCGTGGAGTTTGAGTCCTGACATTCTCTCGGTTTATCAGCTACCGTATTTTCAGGACTATAAGTCGCATTTATTTAGAATTTATATATATTTTTTTTCCCCATCTGTCAACTACACAATAGCACACAGAACAACTATGATACCAGGGTGTGGAGCACGGATGTATTAAAAGTAGGGCTGGGGAAAAAAAATCAATTTGATTTAAAAAAATCGAGTTGGTAGGTTAAATTGATTCATATTTTCAATTTTTTTAGATTATTTTTTTTCAGTCCAAATACAGTATAAATTATTTGGATGTTTAACAATCTTTGTTGCACACTGCACAGTGACTTTTCACTTAGAGAAAGGGTTTGCCTTTTGCAATTTTGTTTATGTTGATGCACAGTAAATATATATTTTTAAAATATATTTACAGTTCGCAGTTATTTTGTTTTAAATGGAAAGGGGGTAAAAATCTAATAGTGAATTGCGTTTTTTATAAAAAAAAAAAAAAATAAATAAAATAAAAAAAAAAAATCACAGATTTTTTTTATGGAAAAAGAAAATCGCCCAGCTCTAATTAAAAGGCTTGGAGACGTAACTTCACCGTGAACGAGCCCCTCCCGACTCGTTCCTCCTCCTCTGGCCATCTAGCTTTCAGCCCCCGATTAGCCGATTAGCTTTGTTTGATTTCTTCACTGCAGTAAGAGTCACCTTTTCTCCAGTCTCCCTCACAAGTTTCTCCCTCATTTCAAACTTTATTTCTGCTGCTCGATTACCGTTTTCGGGGCTGCATATTTTACTACTCAGTTGTCTTTAGGAGTAGCGTTCTAGTTGTCAAAAGCCTAGAGCGCCCTCTCGTGGCTGTAGACGGTAATGTTTTCAGTATTAATTAACATGTAAAAACATGTTAAATTATATATATTTTGATATATAAGTCGCACCTGACTATAAGTCGCAGGACCAGCCAAAGTAGGAAAAAAAGTGCGACTCATAGTCCCGAAAATACGGTACTTAAAATGTGAAGATTTAATGCTTTTCTTAATGCAGAATTGCTGCAGAAAAATGTTCCCGCCGAATTACAGAGAATATTCCGCAGATGTTTGTGCAATGTCATCGTGCAACAGGTCACAGAGAAACAGCCTTTCTTTTACTGTCTATGGAGCCAGCCGACATGAGCTACGATCAGAGCTACTGAGCGTGTGCGAGTGCAATCAAAGATAGTACAGAAGACGAAAAGAGGTCTCACTCTGTAGCTAAAACAGAGACCAGGTGACAAGAGGATCTGAAGCAGTGAGAGAGAGCTAGCAAAAAGCAAAAATATGGTGTTTTTTGAAAATTAAACCATGTAAAACTATTCTAGTACAACCTTAAAATACAGTTATGAACCTGAAAAGGAGCAGAATATGGGCGCTTTAAAATCTGCACCCTGCTAAATGCTCCTGAGACGAGGACGAGCGGAGAGAAAGACCTTTCTGGAACAGGGCCCCGGCTTTCAGTTTCACGGTTAAAACCTGATGTGTGGTTGTGTGGAGGCTCCACGCAGAGCTTTCTCCTCCGTAGACGATCTAATGGAAGTTTATACTGGTGCGCGTCCATCTCGTAGCAGGGCCGAAGTGTGTGTGTGTGTGTGTGTGTGTGTGTGTGTGTGTGTGTGTGTGTGTGTGTGTGTGTGTGTCTGTGTGTGTGTGTGTGTGTGTGATCTTGTGTAAAGGTGTTAACGAGATAACAACCTTTCGTGAACTTGTGAATTTCGCCAGCCGTTTTTTCCTCATTTTCATGGAGACTGTGTGCAGAGTGGAGGGGCTGTGTGTGTGTGTGTGTGTGTGTGTGTGTGTGTGTGTGTGTGTGTGTGTGTGTGTGTGTGTGTGTGTGTGTGTGTGTGTGTGTGTGTGTGTGTGACCGAGAGACAGAGGAGAGACAGGGAGAGCAGGAAATGCAAATGCAACTGAACGAATCGCTGGTTTTAAATAGCGTAAAAAAAAAAAAAAAAAATGTGTCGCCAGTGTTGATTGGGGCTCACCCCACTAATAAGGCTGTGTGTGTGTGTGTGTGTGTGTGTGTGTGTGTGTGTGTGTGTGTGTGTGTGTGTCTGTGTGTGTGTGTGTGTGTGTGTGTGTGTGTGTGTGTGTGTGTATGTGAGTGTCTGTCTGTTGTGTGTGTTTCTGTTGTGTGTGCGTCTGTTGTGTGTTTGTGTGTCTGTGCGTCTGTTGTGTGTGTATGTGTGAGTCTGTTGTGTGTGTGTGTGTGTGTGAGAGTCTGTTGTGTGTGTGTGTGTGTGTGTGTGTGTGTGTGTGTGTGTGTGTGTGTGTCTGTTGGGTGGTTGGGTATGTCTGTTGTGTGGTTGTGTGTGTGCGCACATCTGTTGTGTTTGTGTGCATCGGTGTGTCTGTTGCGGGAGTGTGTGTGTGTGTATGTTGTGTGTGTCTGTTGTGTGGATGTGTGTGCATCTGTTGTGTGTGTCTGTCTGTTGTGTGGTTGAGTTTGGGTGTATGCATGTGTGGTTGTGCGTCGGTTGCATACGTGTGTGTGTGTGTGTGTGTGTGTGTGTGTGTGTGTGTCTGCTGTGTGTGTGTGTGTGTGTGTGTGTCTGCTGTGTGTGTTTGTGTGTCTGTTGTGTGGTTGCGTGTGTGTGCGCGCGAGTGTATGTGTGTGTCTGTCTGTTGTGTGTGTTTCTGTTGTGTGTGTATGTGTGAGTCTTTTGTGTGTGTGTGTGTGTGTGTGTGTGTGTGTGTGTGTGTGTGTGTGTGCGCGCCTGTTGGGTGGTTGGGTGTGTCTGTTGTGTGGATGTGTGTGCTTCGGTTGTGTGTGTGTGTGTGTGTATGTCTGTTGTGTGTGTGCGCACATCTGTTGTGTTTGTGTGCATCTGTGTGTCTGTTGCGTGAGTGTGTGTGTGTGTGTGTTGTGTGTGTGTGTGTGTGTGTCTGTTGTGTTGATGTGTGTGCAGCTGTTGTGTGTGTCTGTCTGTTGTGTGTCTGTTGTGTGTGTCTGTTGTGTGGTTGAGTTTGGGTGTATGCATGTGTGGTTGTGCGTCGGTTGCATACGTGTGTGTGTGGTGTGTGTGTGTGTGTGTGTGTGTGTGTGTGTGTGTTCAGCAGGTTCAGGAAAGGCTTTCCGGAACAGATGGAGGACACACGCACGTAAACACACACGCCAGAGAAATCAAGTTGACATCCTGTGTGATATTTGGACAGCAAAGGACACACACACACACACACACACACACACACACACACACACACACACACACACACACACACACACACACACACACACACACACACACACACACACACACACACACACACACACACACACACACACACACACACACAAATTTGTCTTCACTGACAGCAGAACAAATGCTAGCAGTCTACGTCTAGTTCAGGTCTTTACTTCGGGCCAACTGGACCATCTTGTTATTCCACTATTATTCAGAATAATAGTGGAATAATGTAAACAACCCAGAGAGTTCCCCGAATATTCGAATATTCGTTCGGTGGGTTGGTATTCCATTTGAAAATCTGACATTCGAATGTTCGTTTTTTTTTTTCATTTTGGTTTATTTATCTCTGCATTTAGTCCATTAGTCATTTTTTATGCTTATTCATGTTTAATTACTTATTTCCAAGAAACTTCTGAGTACATTTATGGTAAACACAAGATTTAAAGTGGTGCTTTTGCAGGATTAATTGTGGAGAAACTCAGTTTTACAGATGGTTAATTAACTACATTTATATTGTGCTTTTCTAGTCTTAACCACCTCTCAAAGCTCACAGCTCTGTCAATTAAATCAACTAATCGATTAGTCGACAAAATCCTAGAAGTGTTAGTCGACTAAGAACTTCTTTAGTCGAGGACAGCCCTAATCTATATTGCACCAAATACGACACTATACTCCCTTACCCTATCTCAAGATCCAACCAATATCCAAAATATTAGGCTTTTAGATTTATAATCCCATAAAGTAGGCTGCCCCCACGCTCTATTCACATCGTAGGAAAGTACATCGCTATCGCCAGATGAGTGACAATTTTGTTTTGCAAACTTTCGCTTACCAGTGTGTGATGACAAACAGACAGACACATAGAGATTCCTGCCTTTATTAGAGATAATAATATGCTCATCTCCCTCTCTCCGAAGCTTCCAATATTCAATGCTCATTACTACCGAAGCTTTGAAGCTAAAAAAAAAAAAAAAAAAAATATTCGGACCAGCCCTACACACACACAACAAACAAAAGGTCTGGCTAGTCCACACAGCATTCCTGGATGCAGGGTTTCTACAGGTTTCACCAAGTCAAATTTAAGAAGTTTTAAGACCCTTTTAAGACCATTACTAACGAAATTCAAGACCTGTATCACAACGTCAAAAAACAGATGTCAGAGTCCGGAAACATCGGCTGAAACAATTCCCCCGATTTCCTCATCGGCATTATAGGTCTGGTGTCTACCGTGTGTCCCAAATTAAATTTTACACTGATTTTCCTAAATAGTCGACGCAAATGACCACGCCAATGAAAACTCAAAATACACTGTTTCACATTATTATGCACAACAGAGTCTCAAAACATTTTATGGGTTGTAAAGAACTGAAAATTAGCAGCATTTAGGAGGTCATGTGTACTGAAATCAACAGCTATTTCAGTCAAACCCATCTTAACAGGGCAAGTTACATGTAAACATAGGAGCCCTTCTTTGGTATCACCTGCACAGTTCTGGCATCCATTGTGAGAACTTGTGAGTTTATGGAGAGTTTCTGCTTGAATTTCTCTGCAGGATGTCAGAACTGCCTCCCAGAGCTGCTGTTTGGATGTGAACTGCCTCCACCCAATATCCATGTAAGATAGTGGTTCACGTTTAAACCCCCTACCGCTAGAGGGCCTAGCAGGGCCTAACAGTCCGTAGCAGGGCCTAACAGGGCCTAGCAGGGCCTAACTGTGCCTAGCAGGGCCTAGAAGGGCCTAACAGGGCCTAACAGGGCGTAGAAGGGCCTAGAAGGGCCTAACAGGGCCTAGCAGGGCCTAGAAGGGTCTAACAGGGCCTAGCAGTGCGTAGCAGGGCCTAACAGTGCCTAGCAGGGCCTAGCAGTGTGTAGCAGGGCCTAGAAGGGCCTAACCGGGCCTAACAGTGCGTAGCAGGGCCTAGCAGGGCCTAGCAGGGCCTAACAGTGCCTAGCAGGGCCTAGAAGGGCCTAACAGGGCCTAGAAGGGCCTAACAGTGCGTAGCAGGGCCTAACAGTGCGTAGCAGGGCCTAGAAGGGCCTAACAGGGCCTAGAAGGGCCTAACAGTGCGTAGCAGGGCCTAACAGTGCGTAGCAGGGCCTAACAGGGCCTAACAGTGCGTAGCAGGGCCTAACAGTGCGTAGCAGGGCCTAATAGGGCCTGGCAGGGCCAATCGTATCGCCAGATTCTTGCCAATACACAGCCCTACTTTGTAATGGCATTTTAGCAGAAAACTTCCTCATTCTGCCTTCATCTGCACAAAGCTGTGTGTGGTCTCAATCAGACACACATCTCTTCATGTAACTGGCCCTGTTAACATGCATTTGATTGAAATATTTTTTGATTTCAATAAATAAGACCTCCTAGTGCTGCAACTTCACCCCAGAGTCCAAATCCAAACATTATGGATCCCCCCCCACAGATGTCCCTTCAGTCCAGTCGCTGTAGCCTTTGATTTGGACTTTTATAGCAGCGTCTCTCCTCCACATCAAAGCCTCCGCTCACTGTGACTACATTTGCATTTTTTTTCAGCCAATTAAAAAGCAGAGGTCGTGCTTGTTTACATCTGCTGCAGTTTCCTCGGTGTGACATTAGAAAACTCCCAGGAAATGTGGCTTTATGCAGCGAGAGGGAGGTTAGATGTAAAATATTCATTCAGGAATAAACAGAAATACATGTAAGGTGTTGCAGTGACTTTTTCTCTTAAAGGTCCCATGACATGGTGCTCTTTGGATGCTTTTATATAGACCTTAGTGGTCCCCTAATACTGTATCTGAAGTCCCCTTTATATAGACCTTAGTGGTCCCCTATCTGTATCTGAAGTCTCTTTTATATAGACCTTAGTGGTCCCCTAATACTGTATCTGAAGTGTCTTTTATATAGACCTAGTGGTCCCCCTAATACTGTATCTGAAGTCTCTTTTATATAGACCTTAGTGGTCCCCTAATACTGTATCTGAAGTCTCTTTTATATAGACCTTAGTGGTCCCCTAATACTGTATCTGAAGTCTCTTTTATATAGACCTTAGTGGTCCCCTAATACTGTCTCTGAAGTCTCTTTTATATAGACCTTAGTGGTCCCCTAATACTGTATCTGAAGTCTCTTTTATATAGACCTTAGTGGTCCCCTAATACTGTATCTGAAGTCTCTTTTATATAGACCTTAGTGGTCCCCTAATACTGTATCTGAAGTCTTTTTATATAGACCTTAGTGGTCCCCTAATACTGTATCTGAAGTCTCTTTTATATAGACCTTAGTGGTCCCCTAATACTGTATCTGAACTTACCTTAGTGGTCCCCTAATACTGTACTGAAGTCTCTTTTATATAGACCTTAGTGGTCCCCTAATACTGTATCTGAAGTCTCTTTTATATAGACCTTAGTGGTCCCCTAATACTGTATCTGAACTCTCTTTTATATAGACCTTAGTGGTAAATGTAACATACGGTCACATAGAAACTACATTTATATACGACTATTTAGCAACGGCAAAATACATTTCAGGACATTATTAGTGAACTATTTTATAGTATATATCAGCACTTATTAAATTGTTACAGCCTTAGACGCGCACACACACACACACACACACACACACACACACACACACACACACACACACACACACACACACACACACACACACACACACACCTACTTCTTCAGTCTGTGGATCGAACGGTGCAGCAGAGTTTGCTGATCCAGAGAGAAGGTGCCCTGGATGGATGGATGGATGGATGAACGGATGAACGGGTTGGTAGGCGATCAGGTCCGGGTCACGGGCTGATGTGTCCCAGACCGATTCTTCCGCAGCTTTGAACACGGAGGAGGAAGGGATCGATGTGAGCAGGGGGGGTGGGTTAGATCAGGAGGCCTTGATCCACCAGGCAGAAAGGAGACAGAGGAAAACTCAATCTGCAGCTCACAGCGGTGATTCAAAGTGAGAAAACAACCCACACACACACACACACACACACACACACACACACACACACACACACACACACACACACACACACACACACACACACACACTGTTTGCTGAAAGGCACACACACACACACACACACACACACACACACACACAACTAGTTCTG
>NC_041352.1:26560380-26565380 GCF_004354835.1 Perca flavescens
TATATATATATATATATATATATATATATATATATATATATATATATACATAAATAAAGATTTATATGACTAAAGTAAGTATAAATATTCAATATGCCATCTACCCCTTTCCGTCCTACAACACACACACACACACACACACACACGCATACTTACACACACATGTATACACACACACACACACACACACACACACACGTACACACATATGTACACACTAGAGATGGCCCGATACCCTTTTTTGCTTCCCGATACCAATTCCGATACCTGAACTTGCGTATCGGCCGATACCGAGTACCCATCCGATACCAGTGTGTCATATATTTTATTATGTTTTAACAGCTGTATACTACTATCGCTGTATGGATGTGATATTATTTCTATCTTTGTTGTCGGTCTGGCTCAGGTTAAACTCTTTGTGAAAAATGAACAAACAGAAACAATGAATGTCGTAGAACTTTCTTTTATTCTCCAGTTGACAGTCAGTTATAACGGAAAAAAGAACATAAATAAACTACTTTAACGTAGATTTTCTTTTATATTGCACTATAGTCCATATTGCCATTTTGATAAAATTGCAATACAGACTCTGTGTGTGTGTGTGTGTGTGTGTGTGTGTGTGTGTGTGTGTGTGTGTGTGTGTGTGTGTGTGTGTGTGTGTGTGCGCGCGCGCAGCAGCGTGTTGGACAGACGGTTAGTTCTCGACTCGGGGTGCGTGGCCTACTTTGTACCTGACCACTGGCCTGGTTTGTCCCGAGTCTCCTGCTGCTCCGGTCCCGTCAGGACTCAGGACTCAGTGTGTTCTGGCTTTCTGACCGGGACACGCTCTGCATATAATCACAATCACAATCAGAATACTTTATGGATTCCCTCAGGGACAGCTACTCACAGTCACATTTTTATACACACACACACACACACACACACACACACACACACACACACACACACACACACACACACACACACAGGGTGTCCTGAACAAACTCGCCATTTTGAAATAGTTTATCCAGCTGTGTTGTTTTTGCTGCCTTCAGCTTCTTCTGAAACTAAATGTGTCAAAAACACTACACACCTTCCACGGTGTGTGTGTGTGTGTGTGTGTGTGTGTGTGTGTGTGTGTGTGTGTGTGTGAGATTGTATGTGTGTCTGTTGTTCTGTGTGTGGGTAACTGTACTGTACGTGTGTGTGTGTGTGTGTGTGTGTGTGTGTGTGTGTGTGTGTGTGTGTGTTGTTCTGTGTGTGGGTAACTGTGTGTGTGTGTGTGTGTGTGTGTGTGTGTGTGACAGTGTCTTCAGCTGTCAGAACACCCAGAGCTCTGCACTGGACATCAGAGAGCCGACGCTCCCTGCTAGCCTTCATGTGGACCGCCGCTGTGTTGAATTATTGAGTGACACACACACACACACACACACACACACACACACACACACACACACACACACACTCCCCTGCTGTTGCTGCTGGTCCAAATAAAACCAGTTCCATCCAGGGAGAGAAAACACATCTGAAAGTGACTTCATCGTAACACAGACTTCTGTCATGTTAATGCATTTGGACCAGTGGTCTTTGTAGTCCATTAAAACTACAACCACATCTGAGTCTCTGCTGGTACACCTATGGCACCTGATTCTCTAAATCACATGTGTCAAACTCGAGGCCCGAGGGCCAAATGCGGCCCCCTCGCAGATTTTGATCCAGCCCGAAAATCAATTTAGGTTCACAATACATTTTGGCCCGCCTGGTTTTTTGGTGCTTTTCTGAAGTTTTTGTCACTTTTGCAGACGCCTTTTTCCAACATTTTTGGGGCCTTTTCTGGCGTTTTTTTTTTTTTTTTTTTTTCTTTGATGGCTAAGTTACTTTTTTGGGGGCTTTATGGCGACCAAACTGTAAGTGAGAAGGCTATATGAGACACTCAATAATCCAGTAAAAGATCCTTGACTTTTTCGATGAAATAAAAGCATGTGAATAAACTAAACATTTCTGGCCCTTGATGTGATTCTTAGTTTCCAGTGTGGCCCTCTGGGAAATTGAGTTTGACACCTGTGTGTGTGTGTGTGTGTGTGTGTGTGTGTGTGTGTGTGTGTGTGTGTGTGTGTGTGTGTGTGTGTGTGTGTGTGTGTGTGTGTGTGTGTGTGTGTGTGTGTGTGTGTGTGTGTGTGTGTGTGTGTGTGTGTGTGTGTGTGTGTGTGTGTGTGTGTGTGTGTGTGTGTGTGTGTGTGTGTGTGTGTGTGTGTGTGTGTGTGTGTGTGTGTGTGTGATCTCTAATCTGAGGTTAGAAAGGGAATCACAGGTGAGATGGGTAATGGACCAGACATTGTGACTCGTCATAGTAGGTAAAAGCACAGCTGAAAGTGATAACCTTAACGATGGCTCAGGTCCATCAAGTGTCCCAGTAAGATATTTCAGTGAGTCAGCATGAACAATACCAGGACCTCTCCTAAGTGGAATGCAGCCATCAGTAATGGTTTAATACCAGGGTCTCTCCTAAGTGGAATGCAGCCATCAGTAATGGTTTAATACCAGGGTCTCTCCTAAGTGGAATGCAGCCATCATTAATGGTTTAATACCAGGACCTCTCCTAAGTGGAATGCAGCCATTATTAATGGTTTAATACCAGGGTCTCTCCTAAGTGGAATGGAGCCATCAGTATTGGTTGGTCAGTAATGATATTTTCTCCATCTCGTCTGCTCATTGTTAATCTTGCACATTCACAGTGTTTTTGTAGGATTTTATAAATGCATTTATAAAATATAGCATTAACCTTTTTTAGACGATGGCGGACCTCATTATTTGCACCAGCGAGGGCTGGAAATGGTTCCAAGTTCGCTGCAGTGGCCTTTTTTTTGTGGTCCGATTACCCCTACAAAAGCTACCCACCGGTTATTTAATTCCAAATGAACACAAAATCACATTTCTTGTTTATTATTTTATGAGTAAGATAAGAAACCTGAGATATGTAAGTCATTCTCTGCTGGGTTGTTGTTGTTTTATTATTTTATTATAAAGTGCCCCTTGGTCCGGTGCCTTTGGCGTTGTGGAGGTTATGCATCTCCCTTCGCCCGTGTCTTTCTAGGTGAAATTAATTCAGATTTTTTTTTAATTATTTATTTTTTAAAGAATGAGGAAACTGGGGACTTGTTTGTCCAGGATGTGGTGGTAAACGGTGTGTTGTGGATTGACCGGGATGTGCCAGACATCGCTGCAGGCTGTTTTCTGTTATTCTCTGACTAGAATAACAGCTGATGCTTCCTGGGGGGAGAGGGGGGAGAGTTAGGATGGACTTAGACAGCCTTGTCACTGGGAGGGAGGGAGGGAGGGAGGGAGAGACCGAGAGAAGGGAGACAGAGAGAGAGAGAGGGAGGGAGGGAGAGACCGAGAGAAGGGGAGGGAGGGAGGGAGGGAGGGAGGGAGGGAGGGAGGGAGAGAAAGTGAGACAGACAGACGGAGAGAGAGACAGACAGACAGGCAGACCGAGTAAGAGAGAGAGGGGGGAGACAGGGAGGGAGGGAGGGAGGGAGAGAAAGTGAGACCCAGACAGACAGACAGAGAGAGAGACAGACAGAGAGTGAGAGACAGACAGACAGACCTAGAGAGTGAGAGACAGACAGACAGACAGACAGACCGAGAGACAGACAGACCGAGAGAGTGAGAGACAGACAGTGACAGACAGACCGAGAGAGTGAGAGACAGACAGACAGTGACAGACAGACAGACAGACAGAGAGAGACAGATAGACAGGCAGACAGAGTAAGAGAGAGAGACAGAGAGAGGGGGGAGACAAAGTGGGAGGGAGGGAGAGAAAGTGAGACACAGACAGACCGAGAGAGTGAGAGACAGACAGACAGACAGACAGACCGAGAGACAGACAGACCGAGAGAGTGAGAGACAGACAGACCGAGAGAGTGACAGACAGACAGACAGACAGACAGACAGCCAGAGAACATGGAAATAAAGTGAAGTGAGATGAAACATTAATGATTATCTGCAGCAGTTTAACATCAACAGTAAACGCTACATCGACACACAAAGTCCAGTTTTTTTAAAGCATAAATCCGGAGAGTTTGGGCTTCTTGTGAACCTAATATTTCAGCACCGGAGAGAAATGGAAAAGCCTTCCGGAGGCTTCGCGTGTGCAGAGATGAGGAAACGAGCAACGACAGGCAGGAAAAGTAACGCCATTCTGAAACCTCGAGTCCGGCCTTCTCCGTTAAACCGGACGGGACCAGTTTTTGGACGAGAGGATGAAGCTGGGGGGGAGGACCATTGTTGTTTACGCTTAGCCGGTCCTAGGGCTGTCCTCGACTAAAGACATTCCTAGTCGGCTTAGGGCTGGGCGATATGGACCGAAAGTCATATCCCGATATATTTTTGCTGAATATCGATATACGATATATATCCCGAAGTCAAATGTGAAATGTCACAAGTAGTTTTCATAGAAACCGGCTATTTCAGTGATCAGTTGCAAAATCAAATGAATAAATAATAAACAGGTTTCGTCACCTGGTTCAATGCTCAGCTGTTCAAATAACAATATAATGTTTTATTTATTTATTGATTTATTTGACAGGGACCAATGCATATTTATGAACATAGTTGTATAAAAACACCATGTAAATATGCCAGAAGTAGTATGTTTACACACACACACGAGGGATGTGTCTTGGTATCGTAGGTACAGGTCACATTAAAGCATTAAAGCAACATGCACAAACACGCCGAGTCGCCATATGCGGCGCCATCTCAACTCTCTTCTAACTCTCGCAACAGATACAGCATGACATTGGGAGAGGAGAGGGAAACAAAAAAAAGCAGCTCTCAGACTATCCTCATAAAGATAAGAACAGGAAAAAACACCTCGGCACATAAGCACACAAACAGCACATTTGCACTGCTGCACATAACATAACATAATACAACATAACATTACATAAATGTACAGTTGCACATTTAGCTCATTCACTACATTACATTAAAAGGTACACATAGTAGTGACATAA
>NC_041352.1:26570380-26572880 GCF_004354835.1 Perca flavescens
AATACTACAGGCTTCTTGTGGAAAAATCCATATCTCACACACACACACACACACACACACACACACACACACACACACACACACACACACACATACAATTACACACACACACGTACAGTACAATTATTCAGACAGACACACACACACACACACACACCGAAAAACACACACACACAGGGACACAGACACGTACAATTACACACACACACACGCACACAGACACACACGTACAGTGCAGTTACCCACACACAGAACAACACAGACACACGTACAATTACACACTCACGCACACACACACACATACAATTACACATACCCACCCACAGAACAACACACACACACACACACACGTACAATTACACACTCACGCACACACACACACACACACACACACGTACAATTACACATACCCACCCACACAGAAAAACACCCACAGAACAACACACACACACACACATACATACAATTTTACACACACACACACACACACACACACACACACATTGGTTGGACTGGTTGTGGAGGAGGCTGCACTCTGGCTTTAGGTTTCCTCCCCCGTGTGAAGTGTGTGTGTGTGTGTGTGTGTGTGTGTGTGTGTGTGTGTGTGTGTGTGTGTGTGTGTGTGTGTGTGTGTGTGTGTGTGTGTGTGTGTGTGTGTGTGTGTGTGTTACAGGAGAGGGAGAGGAGCTGGAGACAGTTTGGTGCATTTTAAATGAAACGTGTGGCTTCAGGTGACAGCGAACAATAACTGAAATCTGGTCTACGCAGTCACACACACACACACACACACACACACACACACACACACACACACACACTGAGAAACATTACAACCAGACATCATCAATACGTTACAACTCTTTACAAATCTCAGCTGCAATTCTTTAATATCCCCTAAAAAGAGAGCTTGCGTGTTAATGTAGATGAAACTGTAATGACTTCTCGTCTATCGTGGTCAGATTGTTTCAGCTTCTGTCTGTTATCAGTAGAAGACGAGACGTTATCGATCCTCAGAGGGAAGAGAAACTGATTTCACTTCATCAAAGATCACATTTTGGGCACCCTAAAATGTTTTGTTCAGCGTTCTGCCAGCCAAGCCGAGCCGAGCCAAAGTGGGTTATATTGTCCTTTGAGCCATACTGTACCGTGGATCATGTGCTGTTACACATTAAAATATAGAACAACTGAGCTACACTAACCCTGTGTGTGTGTGTGTGTGTGTGTGTGTGTGTGTGTGTGTGTGTGTGTGTGTGTGTGTGTGTGTGTGTGTGTGTGTGTGTGTGTGTGTGTGTGTGTGTGTGTGTGTGTGTGTGTGTGTGTGTGTGTGTGTGTGTGTGTGCACGTGGGCGCTTTCTTTTTAGGGGATATTAAAGAATTGCAGCTGAGATTTGTAAAGAGTTGTAACGTATTGTTTCTGTGTGTATGTTTGTGTGTCTCTGTGTGTATGTTTGTGTGTCTCTATTGTGTGTGTGTGTGTGTCTTTCTGTGTGTGTGTGTGTCTCTCTCTGTCAGTCTGTCTCTGTGTGTGCATATGTCTGTGTGTTTGTGTCTCTTTCTGTGTGTGTGTGTGTGTGTGTGTGTGTGTGTGTGTGTGCGTGCATATGTCTGTTTGTCTCTTTCTGTGTGTGTGTGTGTGTGTGTGTGTGTGTGTGTGTGCATATGTCTGTGTGTGTTTGTCTCTTTGTGTGTGTGTGTGTGTGTGTGTGTGTGTGCATATGTCTGTGTGTGTTTGTCTCTTTCTGTGTGTGTGTGTGTGTGTGTGTGTGTGTGTGTGTGTGTGCATATGTCTGTGTGTGTTTGTCTCTTTCTGTGTGTGTGTGTGTGTGTGTGTGTGCATATGTCTGTGTGTGTTTGTCTCTTTCTGTGTGTGTGTGTCTGTCTGTGTGTGTGTGTGTGTGTGTGTGTGTGTGTGTGTGTGTCTTCATAAGTTAGTTAGGGAGTAAAGATGATGGATTGCAGCTGCAGAGCCAACTCTGTTTGTAGAAGAGAAACTAACTCGGCGTGTTTCGGTTTAATGAGCGTGTGTGTGTGTGTGTGTCTGTAGATTGTGTGTGTGTGTGTGTGTGTGTGTGTGTGTGTGTGTGTGTGTGTGTGTGAGAGAGAGAGAGAGTTTAATACGGAGAAGAAAAGACTTCCTAAATGTGAAAACGTCAGTGTGGATTTGTCTGATGAATAGATGCAACCAACTCTTCTCAGTCTGTTTACAGTGCATGTCCCGCCACACACACACACACACAGACACACACACACGCACAGACATATACACACACACACACACACACACGGATGATAAAGTGATGCCATAGCATTTACAAGTCCAACAAAGAGAGTGTGTGGGTTTGTCTGTCTATGTGTGTGTGTGTGGGTGTGTGGGTGGGTGTGTGTGTCTCTGAAGAGCCATTTCTCACTGATTAATGCTGCTTAATGTCACCGCAATGTCACGCAGCCTTCGGCCATTTTGGCTCAATCGAGATTAAATGCCACGTTGAGTTCTGTGAGT
>NC_041352.1:26582880-26587880 GCF_004354835.1 Perca flavescens
CTCTCTGTGTGTGTGTGTGTGTCTGTGTGTGTGTATCTGTCTCTCTGTGTTTGTGTGTGTGTGTGTGTGTGTGTGTGTGTGTGTGTGTGTGTGTGTGTGTGTGTGTGTGTGTCTCTGTGTGTGTGTTTGTGTGTGTTTGTGTGTCTGTCTGTCTGTCTGTGTGTGAGTGTGTGTCTGTCTCTGTATTTGTGTGTGTGTGTGTTTCTGTGTGTGTGTGTGTGTCTGTCTCTGTCTGTCTGTGTGTGTGTGTGTGTGTGTGTGTGTCTGTGTGTGTGTGTGTGTGTGTACCCGTTTTACTATATTCGTGGGGTCCAAAAACCGGGGACTACAGTATACTTGTGGGGTCTGCACAGCCTCGTGGGGACCAAAATGCTGGTCCCCACGAGTTTAAAAACTGTTTGAGGGTTAAGACTTGGTTTTAGGATTAGGGTTAGAATTAGGTTATGGTTAGGGGGTGAGGGTGATGGTTAAGGTTAGGGTAAGGGTTAAGGTTAGACATTTAGTTGTGATGGTTAAGGTTAGGGTAAGGGTTAAGGTTAGGCATTTAGTTGTGATGGTTAAGGTTAGGGTAAGGGTTAAGGTTAGGCATTTAGTTGTGATGGTTAAGGTTAGGGTAAGGGTTAAGGTTAGGCATTTAGTTGTGATGGTTAAGGTGAGGGTAAGGGTTAAGGTTAGGCATTTAGTTGTGATGGTTAAGGTTAGGGTAAGGGTTAAGGTTAGGCATTTAGTTGTGATGGTTAAGGTGAGGGTAAGGGTTAAGGTTAGGCATTTAGTTGTGATGGTTAAGGTGAGGGTAAGGGTTAGGGAATGCATTATGTCAATGACAAGTCCCCACAAAGATAGTAATACAGACATCTGTGTGTGTGTGTGTGTGTGTGTGTGTGTGTCTCTGTCTATGTGTCTGTGTGTGTGTGTCTCTGTCTGTGTGTGTGTGTGTGTGTGTGTGTGTGTGTGTGTGTGTGTGTGTGTGTGTGTGTGTGTGTGTGTGTGTGTGTGTGTGTGTGTGTGGACTTCAAAGGTCACACCAACAGTAGTATCAGTTCCTGATTGAAGTGTGTCCTCGTGTTTCCCTCGTTGGAAGACTGATTTAAAATTCAAAGGTACAGTCGAAGAAGAAGTGCAACAGTCAATTTGTTGCCAAGGAAACGTAATGCTCTCGTTTCCTCGGGCTTCTGATCGTGGAAGAAATCATTCTCACTCCTCGAGTATTTCAGACCATAGTGAAGCCAGGATTTTTCAACAACACGGTAACTCTCGGACTTCTGAGAAGACGTTGCGTTCGTTAACAGTGAATCAAATCACCTTTTGAACTGTGACATCAGCCTTCATAGTTTTAATTTTGTTTTTTCCCGTCAAATTCTTTTAATTCCCATTCGGAACAAAAGACAAAAATAAGAGTTTCTTTTGCAAAATGTAACGTGCAAAATAATCGGTTTCTCAATTATGTGTGTGTGTGTGTGTGTGTGTGTGTGTGTGTGTGTGTGTGTGTGTGTGTGTGTGTGTGTGTGTGTGTGTGTGTGTGTGTGTGTGTGTGTGTGTGTGTGTGTGTGTGTGTGTGTGTGTGTGTGTGTGTGTGTGTGTGATCGCTAGGAGCCAAAATCGCGCATTTAATTGCACAGCCGTGTTGTTTTATCGTTAACTAAATGATGAAATGTTGATAATTCACAGACCTCTAAACTCATCATCTAAAGTTTAAGATCTTACAGTGTTTGCCAATCAGATGGCTCTCTGTAACCCACTGGGGCTGAACAGCCAATCAGAAGGCTCTCTCTAACCCACTGGGGCTGAACAGCCAATCAGAAGGCTCTCTGTAACCCACTGGGGCTGAACAGCCAATCAGAAGGCTCTCTGTAACCCACTGGGGCTGAACAGCCAATCAGAAGGCTCTCTGTAACCCACTGGGGCTGAACAGCCAATCAGAAGGCTCTCTGTAACCCACTGGGGCTGAACAGCCAATCAGAAGGCTCTCTGTAACCCAGTGCCTTCGGTCAATTCAAGGACCCGTTTTCCTGCTATGGCCCAACAACAGCTGACTGTGTGTTTGTAACCCACTCCCCTAAAATATATAAGCCCCGCCCCTACATATATATATATATATATATATATATATATATATATATATATATATATATATATATATATAAGCCCCTCCCCTAAAACATATATAAGCCCCGCCCATAAAGCCCCGCCCCTAAAAGATAACACTGTGTGAGGAGAGAGGAGCTCAGTCCGACTTCACTGGAGAAATACAAATATTTAAAAGAGGAGAGTTGAGAAGAGTAAACAGTGTTATTTAGTGCCTCAAGCGATAGTTTGTGAAAACTGATAAACCAGAGAGAGAGGGGGAGAGAGAGGGGGTGGAGAGAGAGAGAGAGAGGGGAGAGCGAGAGGGAAAGTTTTTGTGAAAAGTTTCACCTTGATGTCAGATGCTTTGATTAATAGTTTGTCTCTCTCTCATCTCCATCCTCTCTCTCTCCTCTCTCCCTCTCTCTCTCCCTCACTCTCCATCTCATTCTCTTTTTCTCTTTCTCTCCTACTTACAGGCCTCCACTATCAATTTCATTTTGACAGCATACCTCTTTTCATCTTTTCTCTCCCTCTCTCTATCTCTGTCATCTATTCTCCCTCTCTGTCTCTCTCTCTTTCTCTCTCCCTGCAGCCAAAGACAAATAACTATAAAGCTAAACATTTTCATAATTAACATTATCCTTAAACGAAGCCATAAGACATCTTAACGGTTAATAATTGTATTCCTTAAGAATTACGATTAACTTCCTGTTACCCGGGAAGTTCTAACCTCATTTAAACCATAGACAGTATATAAGATGTCAACCTCAGACTTTCCTTTATAATACAGAGCACATAGTAAACCATTTTACACTCTGTGTACTTTTACACTCACCTTAGCTAATAAAGACTTAAGTTATGTTTGTGACAATCTGTACGGTTGGAAACAATTGACAATGATTTATATATGAATATACCTAGGCATATAACAAATCTCCGCAGTATTAGATGTTAAAAATGTGCACACAAAACTACGGATTAATTTAGGGAATTAGATGAATGACAGACGATATAAAACCAGTATAAATAACCGGTCAAACAAACACACACAAGCTGCTTCTTCTCTCAGCCTTTGGGATTAAAACAGGTAGCACATCGTCACACCCACTCCATCTCCATCCTCTCTCTCTCTCCATCTCCATCCTCTCTCTCTCTCTCCATCTCCATCCTCTCTCTCTCTCTCCATCTCCATCCTCTCTCTCTCTCTCCATCTCCATCCTCTCTCTCTCTCTCCATCTCCATCCTCTCTCTCTCTCTCCATCCATCCTCTCTCTCTCCATCTCCATCCTCTCTCTCTCCATCTCCATCTCCATCCTCTCTCTCTCCATCCATCCATCCTCTCTCTCTCCATCTCCATCCTCTCTCTCTCTCATCTCCATCCTCCTCTCCATCTCCATCCATCTCTCTCCATCCTCTCTCTCTCTCATCCTCTCTCTCTCTCTTCCATCCATCTCTCTTTCCATCCTCTCTCTCTCTCCTCCTCTCTCTCTCTCTCTCCATCTCTCTCTCATCCTCCTCTCTCTCTCATCCTCTCTCTCTCTCTCCTCTCTCTCTCTCATCCTCCCCTCTCTCTCTCTCATCCTCTCTCTCCATCCTCTCTCTCATCCTCTCTCTCTCTCTCTCTCTCTCTCTCTCCATCTCTCTCTCATCCTCTCTCTCTCTCTGTCTCTCTCTCTCTCTCCATCCTCTCTCTCTCTCCATCCTCTCTCTCTCTCCATCCTCTCTCTCTCTCTGTCTCTCTCTCTCCATCCATCTCTCTCTCTCTCTCTGTCTCTCTCTCTCTCCCATCCTCTCTCTCTCTCTCTCATCCTCTCTCTCTCTCATCCTCTCTCTCTCCATCCTCTCTCCATCCTCTCTCTCTCTCCATCCTCTCTCTCTCAATGTCTCTCTCTCTCCATCCTCTCTCTCTCTCCATCCTCTCTCTCTCTCCCTCTCTCTCCATCCTCTCTCTCCCTCCCTCTCTCTCTCTCATCCTCTCTCTCCATCTTCCATCTCCATCCTTTCTCTCTCTCCATCCTTTCTCTCTCTCATCCTCTCTCTTCCCCTCTCTCTCTCCATCCTCTCTCTCCATCCTTTCTCTCCATCATCTCTCTCTCCCTTTCTATCCATCCTCTCTCTCTCTCCCTCTCTTTCCATCCTCTCTCTCCATCCTCTCTCTCTATCCTCTCTCTCCATCCTCTCTCTCTCCCTCTCTCTCTCCATCCTGTCCCTCTCTCATCCTCTCTCTCTCTCTTCGTCCTCTCTCTCTCTCCCTCTCTCTCTCCATCCTCTCTCTCTCTTTCTCTCCATCCTCTCCCTCTCTCTCTCCATCCTCTCTCTCTCTCTCTCCGTCCTCTCTCTCCCTCTCTCTCCATCCTCTCTCTCTTCGTCCTCTCTCTCCCTCTATCTCTCCATCCTCTCCCTCTCTCTCCCTCTCTCTCCATCCTCTCTCTCTTCGTCCTCTCTCCCTCTATCTCTCCATCCTCTCTCCCTCTCTCTCCATCCTCTCTCTCTCTTCGTCCTCTCTCTCCCTCTATCTCTCCATCCTCTCCCTCTCTCTCCCTCTCTCTCCATCCTCTCTATCTTTGTCCTCTCTCCCTCTATCTCTCCATCCTCTCCCTCTCTCCCTCTCTCTCTCCATCCTCTCTCTCTCTTTCTCTCCATCCTCTCCCTCTCTCTCTCTCCATCCTCTCTCTCTCCCTCTCTCTCCATCCTCTCTCTCTCTTCGTCCTCTCTCTCCCTCTATCTCTCCATCCTCTCCCTCTCTCTCCCTCTCTCTCCATCCTCTCTCTCTTCGTCCTCTCTCTCCTTCTATCTCTCCATCCTCTCCCTCCCTCTCTTTCTCTCCATCCTCTCCCTCTCTCTCTATCCATCCTCTCTCTCTCTCCGTCCTCTCTCTCTCTCTCCTCCCTCTCTCTCCTCTCTCTCTCTCTTTTCTCTCTCTCTCTCCATCC
>NC_041352.1:26602880-26607880 GCF_004354835.1 Perca flavescens
AAACCGATTTGGCGCCAGAATTTAGAACCGTTTTTTAAAAGTCTTTTCCAACGTTTTTATGGACTTTTATTTTGCTTTTTTCAACTTTCACTAAGGTCTATATAAAAGAGACTTCAGATACAGTACTATGGGGACCACTAAGGCCTATATAAAAGAGACTTCAGATACAGTATTAGGGGACCACTAAGGTCTATATAAAAGAGACTTCAGATACAGTATTAGGGGACCACTAAGGTCTATATAAAAGAGACTTCAGATACAGTATTAGGGGACCACTAAGGTCTATATAAAAGAGACTTCAGATACAGTATTAGGGGACCACTAAGGTCTATATAAAAGAGACTTCAGATACAGTATTAGGGGACCACTAAGGTCTATATAAAAGAGACTTCAGATACAGTATTAGGGGACCACTAAGGTCTATATAAAAGAGACTTCAGATACAGTATTAGGGGACCACTAAAGTCTATATAAAAGAGACTTCAGATACAGTATTAGGGGACCACTAGGGTCTATATAAAAGAGACTTCAGATACAGTATTAGGGGACCACTAAGGTCTATATAATTTACATTTTTAACGCACAGACTTTAAGTTTTTACGCACGGATTTCAAGCTTTTACGCACACATGTAAAGCTTTTACGCACAGATTCAGGTGGAGAAAGTGGCGCTGCCAAACGTTGTGGTGCCGGGCATGCAGCGGTACTGGAAGCTGTAGTTCTGCCCCTCGTTGTTGTCCCAGAACTCCCCCTCGTCGCTCCGCAGGTACACGGCCAGGTGCACGGCCGTGCTGGGCCCCATGAAGGGCGGCGTGTACACGGTGAAGCTGAAGCGCTTTCCCACCAAGCCGGGGGTCGGCTCCGCGGCCACGGGCAGAGCCTGCGCGTCCACGTGGGAGAGCCAGTCGTTGAAGGTGTACCTCACGCCGACTTCTGTGCCAGCGCAGCCGCCGCCGGATAAGACCCGGATCTCTCCGCGCACGTCGAACCGCGTGATGGCGAATTTCTCCAGACACACGCGGAGCAGCTGCACTCGGAGCTCCGCGTCCCGGGGCTCCGGAAAGCACGCGACCAGCCGGTCCGCGTCCAGCAGGCTGCTGGACCTGAAGCTGTGGCACAGGTCGGACAGGAAGTCCCGCTGCGGGAAGCTGTTGTGACGGGACAGGACTTTACTCGGGATCCGCGGCTCCTCCAGCGAGCTGAAGTGCTTGACGCTGGCCAGGTTCAGCCCCATGGAGTCGGCGAACTTCACGCGCTTCCTCTCGTGGGGACACGCGGACACTCCGAGCAGCAGCGCGGCCGGGCACGCGGGCAGAGACTTCGCTCTCCTCCTAAAATAACACATAAGAATACATTCAACATACAATAAAGTGCTGCTTTATTCCATTTCCATCCACTAATAACTACAAGTAGCCGCATGTTAACGCCAGATAAAGCTGTACTCTTAGCTGCCAAAGTTGAAACTACTACTACTACTACTACTACTAATAATAATAATAATAATAATAATAATAATAATAATAATAATAATGATAATAGGTTGTATCTATGGGCGCCTATCAGGACCCTTCCATGGAGCAGAAACCCAAAGCAGTACCTGTCTTTCATAAACCTCTCCAGCTGGGAAGCGTCCAGCTCGTCGTCCAGATCTTCTTCTTCTTCCTCCCCCTCTCTCTCTTCTTCTTCTTCTTCTTCCTCCCCCTCTCTCCCCTCTCTCTCCTCCAGGCCGTTCTCCGCTGCCAGCCCGGCACGCTGCGGCGCGTGGAGCTGCAGAGGTGCGCGGGACATGGCCGTTCAGGAGTCCGCGGTAGTCCGGCTGCGGTGCGCGGGGGCGACTTGTATACAGCTCAGACCCCCCTCTCCCTCCCTCACTCCCTCACCCCCTCTGACCCTTTAATAGTTTCCTCTCCTCTCCTCCCTTTCTTTTCTTTCTACATACACACATATACATATACACACACATATACATATACACATATACACACACTCATACACATATACGTACACATATACACATACATACACACATATACATATACACACACATACACGTATACACAAACACACACATACACATATACACATACACACATACACACACACCCACACACATACACATATACACAAACACATACACACACACACAAACATACACATATACACCCACACACACACGAACATGTGATCTGTTATATTATATATATATATATATATATATATATATATATATATATATATATATATATATATATATATATATATATATATATATGTGTGTATGTATATATGTGTGTGTGTGTGTGTGTGTATTTTAATGTTATCTGTTGAGTGTCGGAGCAGACAATGCAAGAAAATGTCCTATAGTTTCCTCTCCTCCTTTTTCTTTACCTTTCTTTCCTCGCCTTGTTTCCTTCCATCCTTTCCTTTTGCAGGGTAGCTTGTAGAGAGTACCCCCCCCCCCCTCTCCAAGAGGACAGCCTGGTGACATCAGAGCGCGTGCAGTGACCCCGTTCTGCCGTCACGTAGGAAAACATCAACTTTCACCTGTATACAACAAGTACACATCCAAACTACACACACAGTACCAGTGCTGCAGTCTACGTGATATACCCAGTAATACGCAGTAATACCCAGTAATACCCAGTACAGTGTTTCTCAAATGGAGGACTGCAGGTGATACCTGAGATATATATATATATATATTTTTTTCCAAATATGTTTATTGAGCACCAAACATAAAAAGCGTACACAATGTGAAACAGTACTTATAAATATGCAACAGTGCTCACATTTTTTTCTTTTAAAAAAAAAAAAAATAAAAAAAAAATTAAATTAAAAAAATGGATTGGTTGGTTAGTTACACTGTAAATCCAGAGGACATAAACATTTGTACCTGAGATATTGAACTAAATGTTTAATAGTAACGAGGCTGTTGTCCAGAACATTGTTCCTCTTTATGTAGAAATAGTTTTTTTTTCCTACCAAAAATGTGACCTTTGTGTCTCCTTCTTTGGACCTGATCTATCCTTCCTTCTACTGTCCTTCTACTTTTTACAAGTTTCTCGCTTTTTTTCTTCTCATGTCACTGTTTTTTAAGTTTTTGATACTATTTTTGACCTATTCTTGCCTTCCTTCCTTCCTTCCTTCCTTCTTTCTACCATCTTTTTCCAAGTTTTTGTCTCTTTTTCTCATCAGCATCTAAATGTTTTTTCCAGTTCCAAGGCTGTTGTTCAGTAAATCTATCGCCGACAGCGCTGTACTCTTCCTGTGTCTATACACCTTTATTTTCTACCGAAAATGATTAGCACTGGTCAGGGGGGTACTTGGCTTAAAGCAGGGGTCACCAACACGGTGCCCATGGGGCACCAGGTAGCCCCCCCAAGAACCACATGAGTAGCCCTCAGGCCTGGTCTAAAAATTAAAATTGAATATTGATATTATCTGTTTCCCACCTTGTTAAGTCACTGTTGATAACTATTGTGAGAAATCATTAACATGATGAGTGTCTTCACATAGAGGAGTATCATTAATCATTAATAATCATATATAACTTTTAATAATCATATATAACTAAAGGCAAACTGAGCACATTTGTTATTTCAGAAGAGTGTATCAAACTGGTAGCCCTCCGTATGACTCAGTAGCCATGAAGTAGCTCTCAGTTTCAAAAAGGCTTGGGACCCCTGGTTTAAAGAAACCATTCAAAAGGGGAACATTATTGAGACAAGTTTGAGAAGCACTGACCCAGTATAGCCACTGAGAAAGCTCCAGGATTTCCATAAACCCACTTACAAATTCCCAGTGACTCACAACAACACACTTCCCATTATATTTTTGATATATTTTGAACTGTCACTATGTTTTTCTCCTTCACATAGGCTAAAAAAAGGGATTTCCATTGTAAATTGGTGCATAAAAGTGTATCAGAATACAGGAAATGAAGTCTTTGATGCTCAAAACTTCCCTGGGGGAGGACACCCAGGACCCCCCCCCCCACTATGATATGGCCCCCTCCCCCAAAGGCAGATTCTGGCCCATATACAGTACAGACCAAAAGTTTGGACACACCTTCTCATTCAATGCGTTTCCTTTTTATTTTCATGACTATTTACATTGTAGATTCTCACTGAAGGCATCAAAACTATGAATGAACACATATGGAATTATGTACTTAACAAAAAAGTGTGAAATAACTGAAAACATGTCTTATATTTTAGATTCTTCAAAGTAGCCACCCTTTGCTTTTTTATTAATAAGGGAAATAATTCCACTAATGAACCCTGACAAAGCACACCTGTGAAGGTAAAACCATTTCAGGTGACTACCTCATGAAGCTCATTGAGAGAACACCAAGGGTTTGCAGAGTTATCAAAAAAAGCAAAGGGTGGCTACTTTGAAGAATCTAAAATATAAGACATGTTTTCAGTTATTTCACACTTTTTTGTTAAGTACATAATTCCATATGTGTTCATTCATAGTTTTGATGCCTTCAGTGAGAATCTACAATGTAAATAGTCATGAAAATAAAGAAACACATGAGAATGAGAAGGTGTGTCTGATAAATGCAACATTTTTGTGTTTGCCCCCATTTTTCATGAGCTGAAACAAGATTCAGTGGATCTGAGATTTTTTCTGTGTACACAAAAGGCTTATTTCTCTCAAATATCAGAACTCACCGAAGAGACGAGCTGTAATACGTCTCCATAGCAGCAGGTGGCGCTACTCTGTGCTGTCGACCAGGAAATGATAAACCGGCAGCTGATTGGACGAACGCGTCACATGGGGTTTGTTTTCTCCGGAAATTCAAAGCCAGACTGTCATGGCGACTCGTTCAGAATACGATATCTCATATCGGACTAAAATAGTTCACCGAAAAATCCTGTTTCTGGAAACATTTGAAGAGAGAAACAGGCTGTGTGTGTGTGTGTGCGTGTGTATGTGTGTGTGTGTGTGTGTGTGTGTGTGTGTGTGTCTCTGTGCGTGTTTTTGTCTCTGTGTTTG
>NC_041352.1:26612880-26632880 GCF_004354835.1 Perca flavescens
GTCTACTTATTTTAATGAATATCAATAATTATAAAACCGCATTTCTTTCCCTCATGCTGGTTTAACTCTATAAAATCCATATAAATTGTGCTAAAAAGGAAACACTGCTTTTGTAATTGTTCTCTTTTAGATTACTTTAAGGGTTGTGTTTCAGTAAATAGTGAAAGTCAATCAAAACAAAACTAAATTTTCTTTAGAATAGTTTTTAATTTTAAAAATCATGTGAACACACCATTCATTAAACCCCCTATTTATTATTGCTACTATATCCCTTCTATTTGAGGCATGACAAGCTCATGACTCAAAACAACGCAGCACATATAAATAATCTGTTCAGTGGTTTAGCCATTAACACTGTCCTGTGTTACACAGCAAAACCTGAATAAAAGCAACACAAAATTCAATAAATCATTTCTTTTAAAAGAAAACCATTCACCAAAGTGTTTTCAACGTCAACATCAATTAATTTAGTTTTAACCTATTTGTGATATAGCAAATTAAAATACAAACAAAGTCTTTAGTGCAGTTTTACTGAAAGAAAAAACTAAAAAACTCACTAGAGTAAATTTAATTAACTAGTTAAATTAACTGTTTTTAGGCTAAAATCTCATATCAACCTGTATTGGTTTCAATATAACCAATAAACTAAGACGAATTAAACAAAAATATGTTGTTTATTTTCTTTTTATCTTTAGTTTGCAACCCAAAGTTATACTACTCGTTGTCTGGTAGTTCTAAAAATCATTATGAATTAAAGTTTTTAGGCCTATAAAACAAACCGTAAGTACTTCCAATTGACCTCTATTTATCCAATTTGTTACCTGATATGGGAAACATATCACATTCTATAATTTATGACAAAAACTATATCAAAAATCATTGCTGAACCATTTACTGTACATGCACAACTCCTGTTTTTCTCTTATCTCTGTGTGTGTGTGTGTGTGTCTATGGCCTTGCTGCTCTGTAAGCTTAGTCTACAGTGAGGGTTAACCAATCACCCCACTGAGTGGCTCTGCTGCTCTCATTGTGGTTGTTAGCATGTCATCAGGAATTTGTGCCTTTTACATAATACATAATACGTTACCAGTTGGTCCTCACACAGTGGTGTGTCTGCTGGGTGTCCTCTTTACCCAAGTCCAATGTGTGGAGGTGCTGTTAACAAAATCTCAAAAGGTTGACAGGTTAAGCTATGCTGGCGTGCATTCTATACCTCAGTACAATAAGCAGAGCTTTTGTCAAATGTAGGCATGTTGCATTTTGAATGCAAACCACTATACTTGAGATTTTGGTAGGAATTCTCCATTTTGGAATTATTTCAGTAAGTAGGGCTTTGGCTCCTACACTAGCTGACAGTAGTCTCGATCCAAAAAGAAATCATTTGTGAACCAATGTTGCTTCACCATTGTGAAACAACTGTTTTTCCCTCAATTGTATTTCCATCATCCTAAATCATACTTTTTACACCTGGTTTTTAACCCATGTGTCAACTTTGCAAAAATGTAGGAAAGAAAAAGCTGGATAGCTTTCTGTTAGGAAGAATGAGCTCTACTGCTTGTACTGAGAGATGAGATGGCAGAGGTCCAAATCGGATAGCATCAGAAACACCTACAACAGAGAAGCCCACACGGTTAGGCCACTGCTAGAGTCTCTGGAAGAAGAACTTAACCTAAAAAAAAAATGAAATCCGGGTTAGTGAGAGGTGTGTCAGAGAGGTCAGGTCATGGTACCACCTGTAGCTCTGCAACACCATTGTTTCTCTCGGTCAGCTGGTGTGTGGAGAAGAAAATCAGGGTTAAGAACAGTGCATCTGTTAGAGTGACATTTTGTAATCTAACAGAGTAGTAATATCTAAGGTACCTGGCCACAGATACATAGTTTTTTATTCTGTTCCCACAAATATCAATGTGTGATACAGAATGTGGAACAGGGCGTATTTAATGCTTCGAGCGGCAGAATCGAGTTCAGCAGGGAAATTTGCAACCGGACGGAGTTTGACACACACACAATAAACACAGAGAAACACACATACAGACACACACACATACACACACAGATACATCACTCCACCCCAGACACACACACACACACACACACACAGATATTTTTTTGATGTTTTGTTGCCTTTCTATAGGTTTTTTTTTAACAATATTTTTGAGGTTATTTTCGCCTTTTCGCTGCTTTTTTTAAACATCTTTGTTGCTTATTTTTGACGTTTTTTCTCGAGGTTTCGCAACCAAAAAAATTAAGTCAATATTTTGACATTTTTTGACGCCTTTTTTCAGGTTTTTGGCGCTAAAGCTGAAACGTTGAGGTTTGCTTTTTTGAAATTCCTCAAATCTCTTTTGAAATGTGTTGAACGAGTTGTGTCGGTGCTCGACATGAGTTGACTTTCGGTTACCTGCTGTACTCTGGAGGATTACACTAGTTAAGAAATGTTGGAAATGATATGTTGTAATATCACTTTTGGAGTCTGAGTTTTGTGTGCGGTGTGTGATGATGACAAAGCTTTGTGTGTGTAATTCAAAGCTGTGTGTGTGTGTGTGTCTGTGTGATGATGTCAAAGCTGTGTCTGTGTGATGTCAAAGCTGTGTGTGTGTGTGTGTGTGTGTGATGATGTCAAAGCTGTGTCTGTGTGATGTCAAAGCTGTGTGTGTGTGATGATGTCAAAGCTGTGTGTGTGTGTGATGATGTCACAGCTGTGTCTGTGTGATGTCAAAGCTGTGTGTGTGTGATGATGTCAAAGCTGTGTCTGTGTGATGTCAAAGCTGTGTGTGTGTGATGATGTCAAAGCTGTGTGTGTGTGATGATGTCACAGCTGTGTCTGTGTGATGTCAAAGCTGTGTATGTGGGATGATGTCAAAGCTGTGTGTGTGTGTGTGTGTGTGTGTGTGTGTGAGATGATGTCAAAGCGGTGTGTGCGTGTGATGATGTCAAAGCTGTGTGTGTGTGTGTGTGTGTGTGTGGGATGATGTCAAAGCTGTGTGTGTGTGTGTGGGATGATGTCAAAGCTGTGTGTGTGTGTATGTGAGATGATGTCAAAGCGGTGTGTGCGTGTGATGATGTCAAAGCTGTGTGTGTGTGTGTATGTGGGATGATGTCAAAGCTGTGTGTGTGTGTGTGTGTGTGTGTGTGATGATGTCAAAGCTGTGTGTGTGTGTGTGATGTCAAAGCTGTGTCTGTGTGTGATGTCACAGCTGTGTCTGTGTGATGATGTCAAAGCTGTGTGCGTGTGTATGTGTGATGATGTCAAAGCTGTGTGTGTGTGTGTGTGAGATGTCAAAGCGGTGTGTGAATGTGATGATGTCAAAGCTGTGTGTGTGTGAGATGATCTCAAAAGCGGTGTGTGCGTGTGATGATGTCAAAGCTGTGTGTGTCTGTGTGTGATGTCACAGCTGTGTATGTGTGATGATGTCAAAGCTGTGCGTGTGTATGTTTGATGATGTCAAAGCTGTGTCTGTGTGTGATGTCAAAGCGGTGTGTGTGTGTGTGTGTGTGTGTGTGTGTGTGTGTCTGTGTGTGATGTCACAGCTGTGTCTGTGTGTGATGTCACAGCTGTGTGTGTGTGTGTGTATGTGTGATGATGTCAAAGCTGTGTGTGTGTATATATGTGTGTGTGTGTGTATATATATGTGTGTGTTGAGTGATGAATGTGTGAGTGATTCAGGACACAGTCATAAACAGAAACAGGGACACAGACAGTGGAGCCAGACACATTTTGAACAAATCAAAGCTTTTAAAACAAACAATGAGAAGCCATAAATGTAGTTCCATCATCTGCAGATTAGTTATAAAACTACATAAATGTTCCTTTAGGACACAATCAGTGTCTGGTGTTGAGGAAGAAAAAGGTCTGTTAGCTGCTGATTGCATATTTAAAAACTCATTCACAAACATAGAAAACAGACACAACAAATTATACATCCTCTGCACTTCTACACGATTCTCAAAGATTTCACTAAACGAGCTAAAATGTCAACAGCGTGCATGACTTCATTTACACAACGCCACGTGATTGGTTGGTTTAAAAAACGGCAGGAAATGCATCTTGGGCATCGCAAGAGTCCGTGATCCCTTAAGAAGATGTTCTTTAATCCACGGGTCCGATCAGCTGTTGGTCCGCTGCAGCTCATTGTGTGTGTGTGTGTGTGTGTGTGTGTGTGTGTTTTGTTCTCAAAGTTGTGTGTGTGTGTGTGTGATGATGTCACAGCTGTGTGTGTGTGTGTGTGATGATGTCACAGCTGTGTGTGATGATGTCACAGCTGTGTGTGTGTGTGTGTGTGTGTGTGTGTGTGTGTGTGTGTGTGTGTGTGTGTGTGTGTGTGTGTGTGTGTGTGTGTTGAGGTCACGCGTCGCTCTCTGCGGAGAACATGCGGTACATCACCGTGACGATGACAGCAGCCAGAGCGGGAATCAGCCAGTTGGTCCACCAGCTGCAACAGAAAAGACACAATGTCCAGTGGACCTTGTTAAAGGGGTACTTTGGGGTTTTTATTTCCAACCTGGACCCTACGTTCCTGTATGTTCCTGTGTGTTCCTGTGTGTTCCTGTGTCTAAGTGACTGATGGGAACAACTATCTGTGACATTGGTCCAGTGTTAGGACAGATCTCTGCAGTCGGCAGCAGAGAAACTAACTAGAGTGTAAGATAACAGGATGATTGCGCATCTAAAGTTAGCGTGTTTTTGCCGCTGACAGGCTCAGATTATTATTCTTAATGTTTGACAACATTATGGAAACGATTTCTAAGGAGGTAGACCGTTCTGTTAAAGAGTAAGATGCTTTTTGTAACATTAAATCATCCGTGAAATTGCGTTCGCTAAACCCACCAGACTCCATGTAAATAATCTGTGATTTTATCATTGTAAAACAAACTTCATTCAAAGTGGACAGAAACTAAATAAAACTACCAAAAGCCGTCTTGGTTCATCTTTCCACTGTTACAACAATCACCACTCTGGTTTGGTTGAAATAAACCCTTAATTCACCCATTTACATGTGGAGATATGCTGGCTCTATACACGCTAAAAGTCCTGATTATTTACATGGAGTCTGGTGGAGATATGCTGGCTCTATACACACTAAAAGTCCTGATTATTTACATGGAGTCTGGTGGAGATATGCTGGCTCTATACACGCTAAAAGTCCTGATTATTTACATGGAGTCTGGTGGAGATATGCTGGCTCTAAACACGCTAAAAGTCCTGATTATTTACATGGAGTCTGGTGTAGTTTGGTGATGGTGATTTTGAGGCTGTTTCATGTTAAACTAAAAGGATCTTACTCTTTAACTAAAAGGTCTATCTCTGTAGGGATCCATCCCATAATGTTGTCAGACACTTAGAATAATAATCTGAGTCTGTCAGCAGCAAAAACAGAACTGTTAGTGGACACTAACTGATGCTGAACATTTGTCCCGTAGGGTTACATTACAGGTGTGTGTGTGTGTGTGTGTGTGTGTGTGTGTGTGTGTGTGTGTGTGTGTGTGTGTGTGTGTGTGTGTGTGTGTGTGTGTGTGTGTGTGTGTGTGTGTGTGTGTGTGTGTGTGTGTGTGTGTGTGTGTGTGTGTGTGTGTGTGTGTGTGTGTACCTGGGCTCGTCCTTCAAAGTGGTCACCGGTGTTTCCTGTGAGCACACAAACATCATCAGCTGTTTAATTAACCAAAACAAAGATTTCATGTCACACACTCTAGACCAGTGTTTCTCAAATGGGGGTACGTGTCCCCCTGGGGGTACTCTGGAGGACTGCAGGGGGTACGTGAGATATTTAACTAAATGTTTAATAGTAACGAGGCTGTTGTCCAGAACATTGTTCCTCTTTATGTAGAGATTTTTTTTTCCCTACCAAAAATGTGACCTTTGTGTCTCCTTCTTTGGACCTGATCTATCCTTCCTTCTACTGTCCTTCTACTTTTTACAAGTTTCTCGCTTTTTTTTCTTCTTATGTCACTGTTTTTGAAGTTTTTGATACTATTTTGACCTATTCTTGCCTTCCTTCCTTCCTTCCTTCCTTCTTTCTACCATCTTTTTCCAAGCTTACAGTTTTTGTCTCTTTTTCTCATCAGCATCAAAATGTTTTTTCCAGTTCCAAGTTGACAGCGCTGTACTCTTCCTGTTTCTATACACTTTTATTTTCTACCGAAAATGATTAGCACTGGTCAGGGGGGTACTTGGCTTGAAGAAACCATTCAAAAGGGGGACATTATTGAGAAAAAGTTTGAGAACCACTGGTCTAGAGGGAACAAATCACGAGATTTAATAAGAAAAGAGCCACGCAGCACAAAATGAAATTTAAGCTACATTTACACTACCACGTGTTTGTTTGGCACATGCCCAGTGTGTGTGGAAACGCTCATGTGATATATGTTGATATGGCCGGAGATTAAGGGGCACATTGGATGGATAGATAGATAGATAGATAGATAGATAGATAGATAGATAGATAGATAGATAGATGGATGAGAATCACACCAAGGGCCAGACATGGAGAGTTTATTGATGTGTTTTTGTTACTGCATGTCACTTTTTTTTTTTTTTTTTTTTAACATTTTGGTAGCTTTGTTCCTCATTTTTGTGGCTTTCTCAGACATTTGTCACCTTTTTGTAAATTTCTTGCTTTTTCCGAAAAAATTTTGTTTGCTTTTTGTTGTATTTTTTTGTTGACATGAAACCCTAAAAAAAAAAAAAAAAAAAAAGAGTTCCTTAGCCATCATCAGCAACAACCTGTTTCTCAGCCTGAATATGAATATGTTTCTCGGGGAATTTGTGAGTCTCAGAGTCGGCAAATCTGCCAAATGTCTGCTTTGAATGTCAGCTAACTGCCGTTTAAAAAAAAAAAACGTTCCTGTGTTTTTAGTTTGGCGCACAACTAGGTGGGCCAAAAATGTATTGTGAACCCAATTTAATATACGGGCCGGATCTAAATCTGCAAGGGGCCGGATTTGGCGCACGGGCCTTGAGTTTGACACATGTACAGTAGCTTGAAGACATCACACACATACACATGCATCATAAACAGGATGATAAAATAGTGTGTGTGTGTGTGTGTGTGTGTGTGTGTGTGTGTGTGTGTCAGTCTGCATGGTAAGGTGCTCTATGAGAGGGTGTGTGTGTGTGTGTGTGTGTGTGTGTGTGTGTGTGTGTCAGTCTGCATGGTAAGGTGCTCTATGAGAGTGTGTGTGAGTGTGTGAGTGTGTGAGTGTGTGTGTGTGTGTGTGTGTGTGTGTGTGTGTGTCTGTGTCAGTCTGCATGGTAAGGTGCTCTATGAGAGTGTGTGTGTGAGTGTGTGTGTGTGTGTGTGTGTCTGTGTCAGTCTGCATGGTAAGGTGCTCTATGAGAGGGTGTGTGTGTGTGTGTGTGTGTGTGTGTGTGTGTGTGTGTGTGTGTGTGTGTGTGTGTGTGTGTGTGTGTGTGTGTGTGTGTGTGTGTGTGTCGGTCTGTGTCAGTCTGCATGGTAAGGTAATCAATGAGAGTGTGTGTATGTTTCTTGTCTATACTTTGTATATCACATTGCACTTTTCTGCTTTATGTTGCTCTTCTGGATGGACACAAACTGCATTTCGTTGTCTTGTTACTCTGCACAATGACAATAAAGTTGAGTTGACTATCTAATCTAAAGTAGACAGTAGGATAGACCCAAATCAACAGTCAATATTAGAGCTTTGAAGTAATAGGGTTAAAGTCCAGGCTGAGTGAGGGAGGGAAAGAGGGAGGGGATGTGCATATGGGTTAATATAGCCAGTGACAGACACACACACACACACACACACACACACACACACACACACACACACACACACACACACAGTTGTGCATGGCAGTGTGCGGTAGTCTTAAAAACTAAACGTAGTGGTGTAAGTGTAGCCTGAGTTTCTCTTACCTCATGTGTGGCAATCTTGTCTCTGTCGTCCTGCAGAGAGAGAGACAGACAGACAGACAGACAGACAGACAGACAGACAGACAGACAGACAGACAGTTATGTTACATGACGTCCTGAGATACATTATTCAGAGTGTTTGCTACAGTTACATTCTCACCAGCGCTGGAAAGTAACTAAGTACATTTAGTTACTTTAGTTACTCCGCTACATTCATCTGTTCCAGCTTTAGTTACTAGTTATTTTAGTTACTCCGCTACATTCATCTGTTCCAGCTTTAGTTACTAGTTACTTTAGTTACTCCGCTACATTCATCTGTTCCAGCTTTAGTTACTAGTTACTTTAGTTACTCCGCTACATTCATCTGTTCCAGCTTTAGTTACTAGTTACTTTAGTTACTCCGCTATACATTCATCTGTTCCAGCTTTAGTTACTAGTTACTTTAGTTACTCCGCTACATTCATCTGTTCCAGCTTTAGTTACTAGTTACTTTAGTTACTCCGCTACATTCATCTGTTCCAGCTTTAGTTACTAGTTACTTTAGTTACTCCTCTACATTCATCTGTTACAGCTTTAGTTACTAGTTACTTTAGTTACTCCGCTACATTCATCTGTTACAGCTTTAGTTACTAGTTACTTTAGTTACTCCGCTACATTCATCTGTTACAGCTTTAGTTACTAGTTACTTTAGTTACTCCGCTACATTCATCTGTTCCAGCTTTAGTTACTAGTTACTTTAGTTACTCCGCTACATTCATCTGTTCCAGCTTTTAGTTACTAGTTACTTTAGTTACTCCGCTACATTCATCTGTTCCAGCTTTAGTTACTAGTTACTTTAGTTACTCCGCTACATTCATCTGTTCCAGCTTTAGTTACTAGTTACTTTAGTTACTCCGCTACATTCATCTGTTCCAGCTTTAGTTACTAGTTACTTTAGTTACTCCGCTACATTCATCTGTTCCAGCTTTAGTTACTAGTTACTTTAGTTACTCCGCTACATTCATCTGTTCCAGCTTTAGTTACTAGTTACTTTAGTTACTCCGCTACATTCATCTGTTCCAGCTTTAGTTACTACTTACTTTAGTTACTCCACTACATTCATCTGTTACAGCTTTAGTTACTAGTTACTTTAGTTACTCCACTACATTCATCTGTTACAGCTTTAGTTACTAGTTACTTTAGTTACTCCACTACATTCATCTGTTACAGCTTTAGTTACTAGTTACTTTAGTTACTCCACTACATTCATCTGTTCCAGCTTTAGTTACTAGTTACTTTAGTTACTCCGCTACATTCATCTGTTCCAGCTTTAGTTACTAGTTACTTTAGTTACTCCGCTACATTCATCTGTTCCAGCTTTAGTTACTACTTACTTTAGTTACTCCACTACATTCATCTGTTACAGCTTTAGTTACTAGTTACTTTAGTTACTCCACTACATTCATCTGTTCCAGCTTTAGTTACTAGTTACTTTAGTTACTCCACTACATTCATCTGTTCCAGCTTTAGTTACTAGTTACTTTAGTTACTCCACTACATTCATCTGTTCCAGCTTTAGTTACTAGTTACTTTAGTTACACACAGAACACATGTAGTTAATAACAATATAACAGCCTACATGTCCAGCTGGGATGATTCGATCGTGCGTGTGTGTGTGTGTGTGTGTGTGTGTGTGTGTGTGTGTGTGTGTGTGTGTGTGTGTGTGTGTGTGTGTGTGTGTGTGTGTGTGTGTGTGTGTGTGTGTGTGTGTGTGTGTGTGTGTGTGTGTGTGTACCATTAAACACAACTGGTTGGATCCTACTTTCTAAAAATAGGAGGATTCTTCTTTTACTTTTAATACCTTAACTACATTCTCCTGACGCTACTTACAGACTTGTAACTCGTAACAGAGTATTATCGCAGCGTAGCATCGGTGGTTTTACCGCAGTGCGGGATGTAACTCGTAACAGAGTATTATCGCAGCGTAGTATCTGTAGTTTTACTGCAGTACAGTGACCTACCGGGTGCAGCTCTCCGATCACCATGCCCTGGGCCATCTCTCTGGCGTCACTCGAGTGTCCCACGTCCTCGAAGCTCTCGGTGGCGTCTCCGCCCGCCTGCTCCCTCAGGACCTCCTCCCCTCCGGGGTGCTGGCGTGAAAAACAAACGCACCCTCAAGTATTCACCAACACTCACAGAAACTACATTAGAATATTCTACAATACCAAAAAACTCTTTGAAAAGAAGGCAACCTGCAAAATGAAAAGAAAAACTATTATTAGTTATAAGTAAACTCTTATTTTCTCTCGTGTTCTTAATGAAGAAACAAAAGTTTAAATAGGAAAAGTATTACGGAAAATTCCACAGTTGTGTTTTTGGAAAGGATCCCTACAGAGATAGACCTTTAAAACCTCTTTAAGACCTTTCTGTTTAACTAGAAAAAGCTCTGAGGTCACTAGCGCTAAACCCACCAGACTCCATTTAAAAAAACAGGACTTTTAGTGTGTTGAGACAACATATTTTCACATGTAAATCAGTAAACTACGCGTTTATTTTAACCAACACTAGAGTTGTGATGGTTGGAAAAGACCCAAAACGGCTTTACATAGTTTGATTTAGTTTCTGTCGACTTTGAATGAAGTGTATTTTATAGGGCTGCCACCTCTTAGTCGATTAGTCGACTAATCGGTTGTTTTGGTCTCAGTCGACTAAGATTTCTTTAGTCGATTAGTCATTTTTTATGCTTATTCATGCTTAATTTACTAATTTCCAAGAAACTTCTGAGCACATTTATGGTAAACACAAGATTTAAAGTGGTGCTTTTGCAAGATTAATTGTGGAGAAACTCAGTTTTACAGATGGTTAATTAACTACATTTACAATGATTTTTACAAATACAATGAGTAACCACCTCTCAAAGCTCACAGCTCTGTCAATTAAATCAACTAATCGATTAGTCGACAAAATTGTATAAGTGTTAGTCGACTAAGAATTTCTTTAGTCAAGGACAGCCCTAGTATTTTACGATGCTTAAATCACTGTTTATTTACACGGAGTCTGGTGGAAATATGCTGGCTCTATACACGCTAAAAGTCCTGATTATTTACATGGAGTCTGGTGGAGATATGCTGGCTCTATACACGCTAAAAGTTCTGATTATTTACATGGAGTCTGGTTGAGATATGCTGGCTCTATACACACTAAAAGTCCTGATTATTTACATGGAGTTTGGTGGAGATATGCTGGCTCTATACACGCTAAAAGTCCTGATTATTTACATGCAAAATGAGTGATTTTAGTTTTGATACTTTAAGTTGTGCAAGTCTGGTGTACAAGTTGGGCTGTGCAATTAATTGAAATTGAAATACCTTTGATACCTTTCTGTTTAACCAGAAACAGCTCTGAGGTCACTAGCGCTAAACCCACCAGACTCCATCTAAAAAACAATATTTTTAGCGTGTATAGAGCCAGCATATTTTCACATGTAAATCAGTAAACTATGCGTTTATTTTAACCAAAACTAGAGTTGTGGTTGGCTTTTTTTTAATTATGTTTTTGTCTATTTTTAACAAGTTTTTTGTCGCTTTTTCTGATGTTTATTTTTTTTGTCAATTTTTTAAACAAGTTTTTGATTAATATATTAATAATGAATAAACGTAGAACTGCAAAGATTAATATATATATTAGTTGTCCACTATTAAATTAATCGGCAACTATTTCGATAATCAGTTGGAGTTATTTCTAAGAAAAAAACTTGTGTGATGTCAGCTTGTTAAATGTGAACATTTATTTATATTATATTATTTATATATTTTCTAGTTTCTTCTCTCCTCTGGGACAGTAAACTGAATCCTTCCTTCCTTCCTACGGAGCGTTTTTCCTTCCTTTTGTGTATAAAAACTAAATCACATAACAACAAATGCAAACAATCAAACTGGTTTAGGCTGAAACACATATTATGGAAATAATGTGCGCCAGAAAATACTCTAAATATTCTATATTTAGAGTAATATTCTATATTTAGAGTATTTTCAGAGCTTCACCTTGCAGTCAGACGGCCCTTTACTCCATTATCTCCGTTATGAATGGTTCGGACCCAAACGCCAGGTGCCCTTTTTTAAACACTTTTCCTGTTTTCTCTTCAAAGTATGAACAAAATTTTGGGACAGCTTTTTCTGAAGTTTCTCTGTTTGTGTCGTCAATTTTTTTAAACAGACGTTTTCCTCCAATAACCGTTTTCAGAGCATGCAGCTTAAGAATCCAATTGGATTAATTTGAGTCTAAGGCCCACCTCCTTTAGGGAAGTCCTCTGTTGATGTCATATTGCTGACTCCGCTCTCTTTTAGCTGACTGTGCATCTCGCTCGCCCACAGCCTGAGGCCTTGGCTTTGTCCAGTTGACTTACTTTCTGGAGAACAAACTTTCTCTGATGGGCAAGTACAGTACAGGCCAAAAGTTTGAACAAACCTTCTCATTCAATGTTTTATTATTTATATTTATTTTTCTAAGGCATCTTCTCTCCACTGGAATTAGTAAACTGAATCCTTCCTTTTTTCCAAAGTAGCCACCCTTTGCTTTTTCCTTCCTTTTGGTGTTCTAAAAATAAATCACATAACAACAAATGGTTTTACAATCAAACTGGTTTAGGCTAATTAAATACATATTATGGAAAAAAAAGCAAAGGGTGGCTACTTTGAAGAATCTAAATATTCTATATTTAGAGTTTGTTAATATTCCATATTTCATAGTTTTTTCAGTGAGAATTCACCTTGTCAGTCAATTAGAAGGTGTGTCCCTTTTGGCCTCCATTATCTCCAGGTGACAAGATGAATGTCTATACCTCAAAAGACACACATATGCTTGCCCCTAATTTAATTACAGTGGGGAAATAAGTATTTGACCCTTTTTTGATTTTCCTGTTTTCTCTTCAAAAGTATGCAAAAATCCCCGCAAATTGTAATCATACACATTCTAACAGTGAAAGACAGAATCCCAAAGAAAATTCTGTCATCATATGAATTTATTAAAATTTATAACCATCTGATGAGGAAAAACAAGTATTTGACCCCCTGGACAAACAAACTAATCCTCCTATAACCAGTTTTCAGAGCTTGACACAGCCCCAAATCCAACCAATTATTACATTGAATCTAAGCCCCACCTCCTTTATAAAAGACCCTGTTGATGCATCAACATCACCACCATGGGCAAGACCAAAGAGCTTTCTCTCAGGGACAAGATTTTGATCTGCACAAGGCATCTCAAGAGAATCGCCCAACTTGAGCCTGATAAACTTGGCAGTTATCAGGAAATGGAAGAAGCCCACACCACCGCCAACCTCCCTCGGTCTCTCCACACAAGATCTTGCCTAGCTGTCCCTGAGAACATGAGGAATTCCCTCCACAAGGGGGAACTGATGAATCAACTGAAGGCAGGGGAAAAGTTTGGAAAAACCTTCTCATTCAATGTGTTTCCTTTTTAAATTCATGACTATTTCCCCCTTGTAGAAGAAACTGTACAGGCCCGCAAAACTATTCAATGAACACATAAGAGGCCTGGAATTATGTGATGTGGTCAGATGAGACCAAAATAGAACTTTTTGAAATAACTCAAAACATGTCTTTGGATAAAGAAAATTCTTCAAAGAACACCATCCCCATCGTGCATTTTGGTGGCAACATCATGCTTTGGGGTGTTTTCTCAATGGGCTTCCATCGTATGAGGGGAGGATGGACCATGAAATGGTTTTGGACTTCACATCTGTGCCTTGTCAGAGAGCTAAGATGGTTCGGAATTGTTTCAGCACGACAACGACCCTAACACCACCAAAGCAACAAAAGAGTGGCTGAAGAAGAAGAAGGTTCTGGAGTGGCTAGCCAGTCTCCAGACCTGAATCCGAAAAATCTTTGGAGGGAGCTTAAAATTTTGCCAGGCGACAACCTTCGGAACCTGAATGATTTGGAGGCTGTCTGCAGGAGGAGGGGCCAACATCCCTGCCGAAATGTGCACAAACTTTGTCACCAACTATAAAAACCGTTTGACATCTGTGCTGGCCAATAATGGCTTTTCTACAAAATATTAACATGCTGTTTGTCCAGGGGGTCAAATACTTGTTTTTCCTCATCAGATGGTTATCAATTTTAATAAATTCATATGATGTGATTTTCTGAATTTTCTTTTGGGATTCTGTCTTTCACTGTTAGAATGTACATATGATTAAAATTGTAGATTTTTGCATTCTTTGTATGTGGGCAAACCTGCAAAATCAGCAAGGGGTCAAATAATTTAATGTATAAACCAGATTTTAATCACATTTTGACACAACAGTACACCGTATGTACGCTCACATTATGTGCATTGTGGGTATTTTATAGTGGGCTACCGTATAGTGAATGAAATAAACCACGGAGAATGTGAACACCACTACTAAGTTGGCGAATGCACTTTATAGGGAACTATAGTTCCAGGATAGGGAACGGTTTCCAACAAAGCTTCTATTACTTCTACTTCTACTGAGCACTTCTTCCAACCCTAAATATCCAGCTGTCCCAGAGACATCTTCCTCCAAACCGATGACTGATGTGAACAACAATCTTTGACATTGGTCCAGTATTGGGTGAGATCGCTGTAACCGGCAGCCACAGACCGGGCTGTAATGTAACCCAACAGGACTAATGTTCAGCATCAGTTAGCTTCCACTAAAAGTTCTGTTTATTGCCGCTGACATACTCAGATTACTATATTTACAGAAATAGACCTTTAAAACCTCTTTCAGACCTTTCTGTTTAACCAGAAACAGCTCTGAGGGGCGCTAGCGTTAAACCCACCAGACTCCATTTAAAAAAACAGGACTTTTAGCGTGTATAGAGCCAGCATATTTTCACATGTAAATCTGTAAACTATGTGTTTATTTCAACCAAAACTAGAGTTGTGATGGTTGGTAAAGTGAAAAGACGAGCCAAAACGGCTTTTCATAGTTTTATTTTGTTTCTGTCGACTTTGAATGAAGTGTATTTTACGATGCTAAAATCACTGATTATTTACATGGAGTCTGGTGGGTTTAGCGAACACGATTTTGTGGATGTTTTCATGTTTAAAAAAAAAAAGGATCTTACTCTTTAACTAAAAGGTCATTTGAGTAACGTTACATCCTCGGTACACACACACACACACACACACACACACACACACACACACACACACACACACACACACACACACACACACACACACACACACACACACACACACACACACACACACACACACACACACACACACACACACACACACACACACACACACACACACACACAAAAGTGTGTAGTCTTTCTAATTACGTATTTTCACAGTCTGATACTTCAGCAGTTTAACAACAAACGGAGACTTTCTTCGGTTGAAAAATGTTTTAAACTGACCAACATCATATGTGTGAATAATTCATGGCCCAATTCAAACGGGATCAAAAGATTATTATTATCTCTCCACTGACTCTCGTTCCTATTTTTTTCTCAATTAAGGTCCCATGGACCGGAAGTAGAAGGGCGGGACTTCGGCTCTCTATAGTCAGTAGCTGTCTGTCACATCCACACTCGGTCTGAACTATGTGCAGAATTAAACACGTGGCAAATAAAACGACGAGTCACTCTGACGTATTGTTGATTCGGCCAAAGGTCCAAAGGTCCAAACTGTTAACTGAAGTAAGTTATTCTAAGAGGCTGCAACTTCTCAATGACTCATGAACATTTACTTAGAAATAAACTCACGTATGTGTGTCTACAGGCAAAGGCAATGACTCAATAAACACTGAGAATTAGGAATTAAGAGTCTTTTGACCTTCGTGTTGTCTTTTTGTCGACCGTGCGACTGTGTTTTTCTGGGTTGAAATTTCAACACTTGGTTGTTCTTTTTCTGCACTTTTCTCGACGTTTTAGTTAGGGCTGTCCTCGACTAAAGAAATTCTTAGTCGACTAACACTTCGACTAAGCGATTAGTTGATTTAATTGACAGAGCTGTGCGCTTTGAGAGGTGGTTAAGACTAGAAAAGCACAATATAAATGTAGTTAATTAACCATCTGTAAAACTGAGTTTCTCCGCAATTAATCCTGCAAAAGCACCACTTTAAATCTTGTGTTTACCATAAATGTGCTCAGAAGTTTCTTGGAAATGAGTAATTAAGCATGAATAAGCATAAAAAATGAATAATGGACTAAAGAAATCTTAGTCGACTAAGACCAAAACGACCGATTAGTCGACTAATCGACCAAGAGGTGGCAGCCCTAGTTTTAGTCAATTTTATTCCTATTTTTTTGTCACTTGTTTGGCGTTTTTTAAAACTATGTTTTTGTCAATTTTTAACAAGTTTTTTGTGATTTTTATTTTTAGTCGCTTTTTTAACAAGTTTTTTCATGTATTTAATTGTCTTTTTTTTGTCACTTTTTGGGCTTTTTTATTATGTTTTTGTCAATTTCTAACTAGTTTTTTTATTGCTTTTTCTGATGTTTTTTATTTTTCCAATTTTCTGTCACTTTTTTTAACTAGTTTTTTGATGTATCTAATTGTCATTTTTTTGTCACTTTTTGGGCTGTTTTATTATGTTTTTGTCAATTTTAAACAATTTTGTGTAAATCTCTTAAACAAGTTTTTGATGTATTTATTGTCATTTCTTTAGTCACTTCTTTAATTATGTTTTAGTAAATTTTTTAACAAGTTTTTTGTTGCCTTTTTCAATGTTTTTTTTTCCAAACTTTTTGTCACCTTTGGCAATGGTTTTTTTTAGTCACTTTTTTAGCGTTTAAAATAAAAAAAATGTTTTTGTCGATTTTTTTCCTGCGTTTTTGGAGCTTTTTCCAACATTTGTCACTTTTTTCAACGTTGTTTCGTCATAGTTCTGATACGGGCAACAGCAGAGTTAATATATTAATAATGAATGAACGTAGAACTGCAAAGATTAATATATATTAGTTGTCCACTATTAAATTAATCGCCAACTATTTAGATAATAAGTTGGAGTTATTTCTAAGAAAAAAACTTGTGTGATGTCTGCTTGTTAAATGGGAATATTTATTTATATCATATAATTTATATATTTTCTAGTTTCTTCTCTCCACTGGGACAGTTAACTGAATCCATCCTTCCTTCCTTCCTTCCATGTATAAAAACTAAATCACATAACAACAAATGCAAACAATCAAACCAGTTTAGCCTGAAACACATATTATGGAAATAATGTGCACCAGAAAATACTCTAAATATTCTATATTAAAAGTAATATTCTATATTTAGAGTATTTTCAGAGCTTCACCTTGCAGTCAGACGGCCCTTTACTCCGTTATCTTTCTTCACAGCCAACAGACTCCTTTAAGAAAAATACGGATTTAAGCTCAGAGAACCGCCGCTGCCTCCGTTAGCTAGCTAGTTAGCTAGTGAGTTAGCTAGTGAGGGAGTTAAACTCTAACTTAAAGCACTAAAATTGGTTTAAAAGACAAAAACTAATTGTTTTTTTATTATTATTATAAGTTTTAGCGGGGCTGAGAATTTAGGCAGACTTGAGCCCCCTTAAAAAAGGGTCTAAAATCGCCAATGAGCTTGCCTATGCTGCTGGGCTGGACCTGACGTTAATGTCTAAGTTTTATTTACTTTTAGAGCCCACACCCCCCCACGCCCACCCCCCAGGACCAAGAGCCTTTCTGGGGGGGCCCCTGTGATACTGAACTGAGCACAGGAACCACATTTTTTCTCAACATTAGTGAATTCCCCCACCAGACTCCAGCCAAAAAAAGCCACATTTTGCAACGGACACACTGGCAGCTAAACCACACGTACATTTTTTATTATTTTCAACTTAAAACAGAAAGCAATTGGTGAAATGTAAATGTAATGTGTCCGATTGTTGTTCTGACCACCGAGTTTGTTTAATTTCTTCTCATTGGAGGTTTTAACACGCTAATTATCGCTAAACTTGTATTGACGTAAAATGCCCGGATTCTTAACGAAGTTCCTCACCTCTTCCAGAAACTTGGTGACATCGTAGACCTTGTTGTGGATGATGATCCACGTTGATTTGAAATTGTTCTGCTCCTCGATCTCTGACAGTCTGTAGTATTTGACTCCATCGGCGCATTTTGCCTCCTTTTCACCCATTTGTGTCCCTGAAAGTCCGACGGTTTGAGGGGAGAGAAAGTCGACGGGGAGCCGCTGAAAGTGGACAAAAGCCGTAAAGGAGCCCGTTTGTGGTTATGTAATAACACCGAGCCTGTCAGGACCGTGACTCCGCACAAACACACCGACATTTACCCCAGTTTCTATCAACCAGAGTCCCAAGTTCCAGCGGTGGAGAGTTCACGGACATCAAGATCCCCCCGGAATTCACGGAATTCAACACGAGTTGTCCGGCTTCAGTTTTCAAAGTAAAAGTCTCTGTTAACATCAGTGGGTGACATTTGAAAATTAAGTGGGTGTCATTTACACAAAAATAAGCCTTTCTCACACACACACACACACACACAAATGCAGTTCACACACACACACACACACACACACACACACACACACACACACAGACACACACACACACAGATAGACACACACAAACACAGACACACACACACACACACACACACACACAGAGACACACACACAGACACACACACACACCCAGACACACACACACACATAGACACAGACACAAACACAGACACAAACACAGAAACAGAAACACACACACATACACACACGGAAACACAACAAAAAATTATTTATTTTTTTATTTACATTTTTAAATAAAGAAATATTATACAATTATTAATCAATTAATATTATATAATAATAATAATAATAATAATAAAATAGAAACAACCTATATAAAAGTAGCACTAAATGTGAAAAGAAAAAAAGAAAATGTAAAATATATTTACAAGGAAGTTTGGTCACGTTGGTTGTGTGTCTCACATGAAAGTGTCAACAAAAATCTATAAAAAACTATATAAAAAAACCATCAAAAAAGCCACAAAAGCAGACGTGGATATAAACTGCAAGTTGGCTGATTGGCGGAAGAAATGTTGGAGAAAGCTACAAAAACGGTGAAAAAAGTGACCAAAAAAATAGAAAAAAAGTGACAAAAAAACAACAAAAAAAGTGACAAAAAAATTTGAATAAAATCGACAAAAACGTCGAGAAAAGTGTAGAAAAGGAACAAGAAAATTTTGAAATTTTGACCCAAAAAAACACAGAGTCGACAGAAAGACAACACTTAAAAAAAGTCACTTTTTGTCGAGTTTGACGCGCTTTGATTTTATTTTGAAAGGTCAATTTCCGGGAAGATTGCATGTATTTCTGGCTGCTTCTCGGAGCATCAAAATTCCTGGCACGGTGACTGAGACCGCCCCCCACCGTCTTTCGGGTGCTGCTATTGGTCAATCCCTTCCCATACCTTTGAACGGGACTTTCTGATTGGTCCTCACCCTGTGCGGCTTAGAAACTGTGGGCGAGGTCGAGGCCAAAGTTCACTTGAGTTCAGACAGAAACTTTCACGAAGAGGAAACCTGCTTCTCACGCGAAGGAGTGACTGGGAGCCTTATCTCTCACGCAAACAGTGTTTAATTACACACTCGGGTCCCTTTTGTGTCCAAAACACACAGTTAACTTGTAAAAGTTGTACAATGCTGAGAAAAGTCCGCACATAGTGAAGAAAAAGATGTATTTCTCTATCTATCTGGCGGGAAACCCTCTGATTCCATATCAAAGATTGTATATTAAGCCGACCTGTCACTCCACAGTAGAAAAATACAACAACTGTTAGTTAATAAACTCCAGGTAGCCTACAGTAGTCTCCTAAATCCAGTTTGCCTTACACATTGACCAGGATGAAAGAAGATTTTACTTAATGAAAGCGGCATATGTGAACCTTAGAGGCCCCTGGCAGTCCAAATGAGTAAAAAAAAAAGTAAAAGATTATAAGAACGCCAAAAACGTCAATTAAACCCAGATATAAATGTAACAATTTTTTTTAAAAATGCATAAAAGCGACACAAATGTTGGAAAAGGCGAAAAACATTCAATAAAAAGTTATAAAAATCAACAGAAATGACAAAAAAACGTTGAAAAAACTGATACAAATGCCTTAAAAGTCATCACATGACAAAAATG
>NC_041352.1:26640380-26685380 GCF_004354835.1 Perca flavescens
TGGACTCTTTTCTTCTCCGGAGTTGCCCAGGGTGTGAGGCGCCGGGCGGGTGTGGGGATACTCACAAGCCCCGGCTGGCGCCGCTGTGTTGGAGTTTACCCGGTGGACGGAGGGTCGCCTCCCTCGCCTGCGGGTTGTGGGGGAAAACTCTGACTGTTGTTTGTGCATATGCACCAAACAGGAGTTCGGAGTATTCGGCCTTCTTGGAGACCTTGACTGGAGTCCTGCATGGGGCGCCAGTGGGGACTCCATTGTTCTGCTGGGGACTTCAACGCACACGTGGGCAATGATGGAGACACCTGGAGGCGTGATTGGGAGGAACGGCCTCCCTGATCTAAACCAGAGTGGTTGTTTGTTGTTGGACTTCTGTGCTAGTCATGGATTGTCTATAACGAACACCATGTTCGAACATAGGGATGCTCATAAGTGTACCTGGTACCAGAGCACCCTAGGCCAAGGTCAATGATCGATTTCATAATCGTTTCATCTGATCTGAGGCCGTATGTTTTGGACACTCGGGTGAAGAGAGGGGCGGAGCTGTCAACCGATCACCATCTGGTGGTGAGTTGGGTCAGGGGGTGGGGGAAGACTCTGGACAGACCTGGTAAGCCCAAACGGGTAGTGTGGGTAAATTGGGAACGTCTGGAGGAGGCCCCTGTCCGACAGACTTTCAACTCACACCTCCGGTGGAGCTTTTCGTGTATCCCTGTGGAGGCTGGGGGCATTGAACCCGAGTGGACAATGTTCAAAGTTTCCATTGCTGAAGCTGCGGCGAGGAGCTGTGGTCTTAGGGTTTTAGGTGCCTCAAGGGGCGGTAACCCACGAACACCGTGGTGGACACCGGTGGTCAGGGAAGCCGTCCGACTGAAGGAGGAGTCTCCCAGAGGAGCAAAAGGGTGGCTACTTTAAAGAATCTAAAATATAAGACATATTTTCAGTTATTTCACACTTTTTTGTTAAGTACATAATTCCATATGTGTTCATTCATAGTTTTGAATCCTTCAGTGAGAATCTACAATGTAAATAGTCATGAAAATAAAAAGGAAACCCATTGAATGAGGTGTGTCCAAACTTTTGGCCTGTACTGTATACATTTTTATATTGTTTTTTTTACCTATTCTTTTGTACAGCACTTTGTGATTTTATCTGTGAAAAATGCTTTATAAATACATTTTACTTACTTACTTCTGTGACTCTGATAGTAACGTTTTGTTCTCTGTGTTCTCAGGAAAAGACTTCCTGACGGAGAGTGGGACCCTCAACGCTGTCAGTGAGTTTTTACTTTCCTTCAACACCCCCTCTACCCTTTCTTTACTTCCGTCAGTTACGTTTGTGTGCGTGTAAAGCTGCAGACGCACCGAGTAGACGGCCAATCAGACGGCAGTAAAGCCAGTCGGCCTGATCGGTGTCCCCGAGTCGGCCCAGAAAGTTCCTCAGAACTCACCGAAGAGACGAGCTGTAATACGTCTCCATAGCAGCAGGTGGCGTTAATCTGTGTTGTCGACCAGGAAATGATAAACCGGCGGCTGATTGGACGAACACGTCACATGGGGTTTGTTTTCTCCGGAAATTCAAAGCCAGACTGTCATGGCGACTGGTTCAGAATACGATATCTCATATCGGACTAAAATAGTTCACCGAAAAATCCTGTTTCTGGAAACATTTGAAGAGGGAAACAGTGTGTGTGTGTGTGTGTGTGTGTGTGTGTGTGTGTGTGTGTGTGTGTGTGTGCGTGTGCGTGTGTCTCTGTGTATGTGTGTCTCTGTGTATGTGTGTGTGTGTGTGTGTGTGTGTGTGTGTGTGTGTGTGTGTGTGTATGTATATGTGTGTGTCTGTGTTTGTGTGTGTTTATATGTGTGTGTCTGTGTGTGTGTATATATGTGTGTGTCTGTGTGTCTCTGTGTGTGTTTTTGTGTTTGTGTGTGTGTGTGTGTGTGTGTGTGTGTGTGTGTGTGTGTGTCTACAGTTTAGAATCTGTCTTCATTTCAGATCAACAAAGGTCAGTTTAGAAGATTTTTATCAGATTTTGAGAGACTCTAGTCATCTCATTCTGCTCCCCATTTCCTGGTTAGCTCTCCACCAATCAGATGAGTCGTTTGAGTTCGACTGCCGGCAGTACCCGCCCCGCCGATTATGCACGTCAAATCGGCCCAAATGAAGGCTGACAGCCCCTCTGAACACACCGAACAGACTCGAGTCACCGACCTCGCCAGACTGTCCAATGGCCGTTTATTGGCTCTGTGTCCGGGCCTTTTATTTGGACGTTTTATTTTGGCGTTTTTGTCGCTTCATTTTGTCTCTTTATTTTGGTGCTATATATATATATCTATGTATGTATGTATGTATGTATGTATGTATGTATGTATGTATGTATGTGTGTATGTATGTATGTATGTGTGTATGTATGTATATATCTAATGTTAAATCCAGATAAAAGGACTTATTCTGAATATCCAACAAGAAAATGCTGTTTACACGACCTGAAATATATATATATATATATATATATATATATATATATATATATATATATATATATATATATATATATATGTGTATATGTGTGTGTATATATGTGTGTGTGTGTGTGTTGGATACCCGTAGGGTACAGATTTGATCATTGGCAAATTATCAGAGATGTTTTATCAATATCAATAAAGTTATGAATATGGTTATTAATAACTTTATCAAATCGACAAACAATCAAAACGGGGCACCACCCTGCAAGTCAGGGACCAATAATCAAACTGTGGAAATCCTTTAAAAGGGAATAAAGGAAGGGGTGATTTCGAGCACGGACCCGTTCAACCAGCAATTATTACAACAAGTACACAAATAATCACAAGCATCTGCTAATTAAGTATAATACGATTTATTAACGTCACAATTATCAGTAGCAAATCAATAATCCTTCCATAATAAACTTATATACGTTTTTACAATATCACAACCAAAAAACAAAGCAAAAACAAAGCAGCATGGACGCGTCTGTGTCCGTGTGTGTGTGTGTGTGTGTGTGTGTGTGTGTGTGTGTGTGTGTGTGTGTGTGTGTGTGTGTGTGTGTGTGTGTGCGAGTGTGTGTGTGTGTGTGTGTGTGTGTGTGTGTGTGTGTGTGTGTGTGTGAGAGAGTGAGTGAAAGAGGAGGGGCGGTATCGAAATGTAGTTCTAACACAAAACTACAAAATGGCTACTCCGGCTGGGTGCACGAGGAGGGGCTGAAGAAGCTGGGGGTTGCAAGGCAACGCGCACGCTTAGCCGATATGGTAGTTCCTGTGTTAGCTCTTTACAAACGTAAGCCCATTCCACGTGGCTAAGCTAGCAGCGTTAGCTCGGGAGCTACGCGGCTAGCCTGTGTCGTGTGTGTTAGTAAAAGAAGAAAGAGAAGAAGTATAAAGACGAGAGGCACTCTGATCTTAGTTATCGATAACCACTCCAGTGGCTAACAGCTGATTCACCGCGATTATCTCGCGGACAGTGACTAAACTCCGTGAAAGGAGAGATTTAGCAGGTAGCGATTACATTTATACCAAGCTACTTAACACAACCTAATCAACCGTATCATGATCACTGATACATTCACAGAAACAGATTAATATCACGTATAGACCAGTACATAATTAAAATCACAGATCACCTTAATGGCAACAAGTGGTGGCGAACCCTTTGCTCATTAATAAACACACTACTTATCTCTGCCCAGACGTAAGCCTTCTTACGGTGTGTTCAGTCCGTTTGTTTCTGTCCAGAGATTTCCACAGAAATGAAACAGAGCGAATCCCTTGGCGCTCGTCATCGGCCACGGAGAAACTTCCTCCAAAAAGACAGCAAGGGGGCAAGTTTAGTCGACTTTGAGAAGAAAAACATAGTTTCCTTCTCACTGCAGATATGAAAACCCTGGTGCGTTTTAAAGGATCCACCGAACAAAAATCCACTTTCTTCAGAAAATGGAAGTTCAGCACAAGCGCTTGCTTGTGGGAAGACAACAGGATTTTGGGTGATCAGGCTTATTTATAGGTCAAGACTTCACGCTGTGTTTATGGTCCCGCTGATCCAATAGGAAGACTACAATCTTGTAGTTCTTTGACTTCCTGCCAGCTGTGAGGCTTGTCCCTTCTGGCTGGGACTTTCGCATAGAGGTGTGAATTAACCAGACTTTGGAGTTTACATACAGGCCACGATTCCTTTGTCTCTCCGGTCAGCTCAATCTGAGGCCTTTTTGGTTAAATCAGGTTTAACCAGCTTCTTGGTCCCCAACATATATATATATATATATATATATATATATATATATATATATATATATATATATATATATATAATCTCAATGATAGTGTTATTTTTTTATCAACCATAATGCAGTGCTTGATTTTAACTTGTGTGTGTGTGTCTGTCTGTGTGATTGTGTGTGTGTGTGTGTGTGTGTGTGTGTGTGTCTCTCTCTCTTTATGTGTGTGTGTGTGTGTGTGTGTGTGATGTGTGTGTCTGTGTCTCTCTTTCTGTGTGTGTGTGTGTGTCTGTGTCTCTCTTTCTGTTGGTGTGTGTGTGTGTGTGTGTGTGTGTGTGTGTGTGTGTGTGTGTCAGGCATGGAGCTGAGCACCAGCGAGGGCCAACTTTGCATCAGTATTGTAGCCAACACAGTCAGACTGCCACCAACCAAAGTGAGAGAACCAAAAAAAAACCTTCATCTACCTTTTAACTTTTTTTTTTAACTTCACCAAATTTCATTTCAATTTGTCACATTTTTTGACACTTCCTCCTACATAACAAACAAACAATAAGATAAAGAACAAAACCTGAGAGAAGTAAATGTAAAATCAACTGTGTCTGCAGGCTGCAGTTAATGAGGGTAAAATGTAGAGACATAGCTCTGAAATAAGAAGTGTGTGTGTGTGTGTGTGTGTGTGTGTGTGTGTGTGTGTGTGTGTGTGTGTGTGTGTGTGTGTGTGTGTGTGTGTGTGTGTGTGTGTGTGTGTGTGTGTGTGTGTGTGTGTGTGTGTGTGTGTGTGTGTGTGTGTGTGTGTGTGTGTGTGTGTGTTGCAGCTGGAGGACTTTGACCTCCCTCCGTTAGTTTTGAGGCGGTTCTGCAGCGATCCTCGCTGCGCTCTTGACCCCTCCTCTACTGGATCAGCCATCTGGTGTCACGTCCTGCCCAGGTAGGACAGCGCCACCTGCTGGACACACCGCACACAACACCAGAGAGGCTTTTAAAGCCTCTGAACACACCCACAGGGGATTTCAGTTGTAGGGCCCTATTTTAATGTTATAATGGCACTTTTCCATTACATGGTACCTGCCCTACTCGCCAAGAAATGGTTTTCCATTATGAAAAAAAAGTAATGGGAATTGCTAACTAACAGGTACAGTACAGGCCAAAAGTTTGGACACACCTTCTCATTCAATGCGTTTCCTTTTTATTTTCATGACTATTTACATTGTAGATTCTCACTGAAGGCATCAAAACTATGAATGAACACATATGGAATTATGTACTTAACAAAAAAGTGTGAAATAACTGAAAACCTGTCTAATGTCTTATAAGTAAACACCCTTTTGCTTTTTTATTAATAAGGGAACAAATTCCACTAACCTGACCGGAACAAACGCGCCATTTTTTAATAGTTTAGCCAGAGATTGTGAGATATAGCTACTCTCTGCGTGGAGCGCCTGGTGCAGGTGTGTTTAGGGTTTGTCCAAATCCTCTTTTGCTAGTTTGATGGCTGAAAGGGTTGTCCTTAGTGTCTTCATTAATCAGAGGTGTGTTTTGGGCGTAACATGCAATCAACCAATCCAAGGTCACCTCCCATTCCCTTTAAAAGCCAGGCGCATTTGGACCTTGGAGCATTGCTGTTATGATGGAGGATTTACACCCTAATATTTTTATTTGTAATCTTGTGTGTGTGTGTGTGTGTGTGTGTGTGTGTGTGTGTGTGTGTGTGTGTGTGTGTGTGTGTGTGTGTGTGTGTGTGTGTGTGTGCTGCTGTGCGTCCCTGTGTGTGTAACAAGCATAGTGTGCGCGCGCTGTGCACGAGCCTAGGAGCATCTTACTACTGCTCTGTTAAAATAACAATGAAATGCTGCGTTATTGACTTTAGACCAGGTTTTTGTTGGTCAATGGTGCGATCACTTCCCGCTGCCTCAAGATAGCAATACTCCCAGAATGCACCTGAACACACCTCCCTGTAAGACCAGCACGCCCAGAATGCACCTGAACACACCTCCCTGTAAGACCAGCAAACTGACAACTGCGTCGGTGATAAAATTTTTGTCACCTGTGGCGATATTTTTGATGGGTTTTTTTGGTCACTTTTTTCAGCTTTAAAAAAAAAAAAAAAATATTGTTGTTGATTTGTTTTGTCTGCGTTTTTGTAACTTTTGTCCAACATTCTTTTGTCAAAGTTCTGATATAGAAAGTTTTTATTAACGAGTCACAGTTGACCTGAGGAATAGATAGATAGATAGATAGATAGATAGATAGATAGATAGATAGATAGATAGATAGATAGGTTTTTATTGATCCCAAAAAATGGGAAATAACAGTGTTGCAGCAGCAAAATATCAGACACACAGCACACATACAGAGTATACATTAAATAATAGGAAACAATATACATTAAATAATAATTGAATACTACACAAGCAATATTTAAAATATATACAATTTGGAAATAAAATGTACAACTGTTTCAATAGATATAGAATAAACTTCATGTGCAAGTTGGGGAGCAAAAATGTACAACTGTTTCCCTAGTAATGATGATAGGATGTAGATAAACCTATTGTGCAAGGTTGTGCAAGGTGCATTCAGTGCAGTTGTGATGTATATGAGTCTTAACTCACACTCAGTGATGAAGTGTTAAAAAATTGAATTGTCTGTGGTACGAATGATTTCCTGTAGCGGTGCGTGCGACATCGAAGCTGTCGGAGCCTCTTAGAGAAGGTGCTCCTCTCTTGGACCAGTGTGGGGGGGTGGAGAGGGCGGTCGGGGTTATCCATGATGGATAACAGTTTGTTCAGTGACCTCCTCTCCACCACAGCTTCAAATGTCTCCTGTTTGCAGCCAATAACGGAGCCAGCCTTTCTTGATCAGTTTGTTCACAACAACAGGAGGGATAAATATTCGTGGCTTTCTCAAAAGCCACGAATATTTGCTCCGCCACTGATTAAAAGAACGTAAACATCCTGTTTTATTCTGAAGGCGTCGCAGCTAAAATGCTCCAACTTTCTGGGGATTTTTAGGATTTAAAAGACCAACTCTCTCTTTTATACCTCAGACTATCAGGGATATGAGGGATGGGTTAAATGCAGAGAATGAATTTCGCTACATGTACGTGTATGTGACAAATAAAGTATCTTTACCTTACCTTTTACCTTTTAGCACGACGAGCACTTTAAACATACATTTTTATATGTTCTATCCTGTATTTATGTATTGTATTCATGCTGTATCTTTTTATGGGCATCAAGGCCGGGTGTGAGCACTGTAATCTCCATTTTTATGGATGAAATAAACTTGACTTCACTCTTCCTCAGACTGATGTAGAAGAGGCAGCTGGTGTTATACTGGCTGTGAGCAGCAGGTGGAGCTGCAGCTCTTTTAAACCCAGACAGACAGTCAGCTGGAGACTCGACCTCTGCTTCTGTTTTCACAGTTTAGTTTTCCTCCCAGAGTCAGAACTCAACATCGAGAAGCAGTGGTCCGTTTTTACGTACCGTATATATATCTGGAACAAAGTCCCAGAAAACTGCAGGTCTTCTTTAAATAAATAATTGTTAATTTCTTACACTGCTCTGTAACTTATTCTTATATCTCATATCTGTCTTATTCTATTTTAGCTGTTTGGACAAAAATCTGTGTGTGTGTGTGTGTGTGTGTGTGTGTGTGTGTGTGTGTGTGTGTGTGTGTGTGTGTGTGTGTGTGTGTGTGTGTGTGTGTGTGTGTGTGTGTGTGTGTGTGTGTGTGTGTGTGTGTGTGTGTGTGTGTGTGTGTGTGTGTGTGTGTGTGCATGAAGAAAGGTCAGATTATCTCCATCACCCGTCAGCTGCCCAGAGACGGACCTTTCAGGACCTACAGAGACCTGCAGAACCACTGGAACCGCCTGGTACACACACACACACACACACACAGATTTTTGGTTACAATAATAAATTACTAAGCCTTTTATTTCCCAGATGTATTTTTCAAACCAAGGTGTGTGTGTTTCATTGTGTGTCTGTGTGTGTGTTTCATTGTGTGTGTGTGTGTGTGTTTCATTGTGTGTCTGTGTGTGTGTTTCATTGTGTGTGTGTGTGTTTCATTGTGTGTGTGTGTTTGGGTTTCATTGTCTGTGTGTGTGTTTCATTGTGTTTGTGTGTGTGTTTCATTGTGTTTGTGTGTGGGTTTCATTGTGTGTGTGTGTGTGTGTGTTTCATTGTGTTTGTGTGTGTGTGTGGGTTTCATTGTGTGTGTGTGTGTGTGTGTTGTGTGTGTGTGTGTGTGTGTGTGTGTGTGTGCAGTATGGTTACAGACTCCCTGAGCTTGCAGAAGAACAGGCGGTGTACTGCAGCGTCTACTTCAAACTGGTGGGAGAGAGACTCTTCACGTATCCTTAAAATAATAATAATAATAATAATAATGAATTAACTGGATTAATTAAACACCTTCTTATGAAACTTGGCGAATCAAATGTACAATATCTGGTCATTGTTCAACTAACATCTGCGTAAAGAACCTATAACTTAGGTTTTTATAAGCTGCGAACCATTAAAACGTAGCTTTTATGAAGTTAAAAGTAGATACAGATGTAAGGAATCAGCAGGAAGAGTTTAACGAGGTGAACCTGAATGCACCATAAAGTCTTGTCGGAGCCCACAGGCTTTACCTTTTTGTTTTTAGTTTTTCCGTAACTCTCACGGGGAAGTCAAAGGCTGTGTCTCAAACTGCGTACTTGCTCAATTCAAACAATTAGTTTTAAGGATATAGTGTAGGTAACGCAAAAGGTCAGAGCACTGAAAGTACCAGGATGAACCCCTAAAAAAAGGTCAAAAAGCTCTGTGTGGAACGATGGACCCTACTTGCACTAAACGGGCGCCATCTTGACTACAAAGCAGAAAGGGGGAGGGACCAGGGATGTCGACCGGCAGCTGATTGGACGAGCACGTCACGTGGGTCTGGCTGCTTCAAAAAAACGAGCATAATTGTGGCTCGTTCAGAATACGATCTCGTATTTTACGAAGATAGTTCACTGAAATGTGTTTCTGAAAACATTTTAAGCGAGAAATAGGCCGTGCAGTTGCTGAATCTGTCTTCATTTCAGATCGACAAAAGGTCAGTTTAAAAGTAGAGCCGGGACTTTAACGCGTTAATTAAGATTAATTAATTACAGGCTTTAACGCTTTAATTAAGATTAATTAATTACAGACTTTAACGCGTTAATTAAGATTAATTAATTACAGGCTTTAACTCGTTAATTAAGATTAATTAATTACAGGCTTTAATGCGTTAATTAAGATTAATTAATTACAGGCTTTAACGCGTTAATTAAGATTAATTAATTACAGACTTTAACGCGTTAATTAAGATTAATTAATTACAGGCTTTAATGCGTTAATTAAGATTAATTAATTACAGGCTTTAACGCGTTAATTAAGATTAATTAATTACAGGCTTTAACGCGTTAATTAAGATTAATTAATTACAGGCTTTAACGCGTTAATTAAGATTAATTAATTACAGGCTTTAATGCGTTAATTAAGATTAATTAATTACAGGCTTTAACCCGTTAATTAAGATTAATTAATTACAGACTTTAACGCGTTAATTAAGATAAATTAATTACAGACTTTAACGCGTTAATTAAGATAAATTAATTACAGACTTTAACGCGTTAATTAAAATTAATTAATTACTTAGCAGCTAGCGTGGATGTTAGCCCGACTCTGAGTACAAGGACCCACACCCAACCTACACTCCACCAGATGACTGGTTTAAGGACCAGGGTAACTAATGGCGTTTTTCTACTACATGGTACCTACTCAACTTGACTCGCCTCGACTCGACTCTACTCGGCGCGCTGTGCGTCCCTTTTCCATTGCAGATTTTAGTGCCGCTTCAGCGTGGCTGGTCGTCATAGCGACTGCCGTGGGAGTGGCTTGGTAGCGTTGCATTTCCCCCCCGACTTATTTCCTGGTTCTCCTTCTCCGTAAACAACATGAAATCAACAAGATAGTTAACTTCTCCTGCTCCAGATTTCCCACCGTGGTCAGAAAGAACAGGGGAGACACTTTGTTTCTCTCACTATATGACGCTAGAGTCACTACTCGCTGCGGAGATAATCGCCGGCACTCTCTCACTTCTCCCTCGCTCTACCACACACATACACACACGGCGACTCGACACACACACACACACACACCAGCGCACAAGTATAACCATCAGGCCACTTGTATGCTACGGAGAAAGCTCTGCGTGGAGCCTCCGGCAGCAAAATACACCGCTGGCTAAACTATTTAAAAATGCCGTCTGTCGCTAGAAATGCAGTGATCAGTGACGATTCTTTCCGACCAATCGGCAGCTTGCAGGGTTTCACGTCACCTTCTCGGCTCGCCTCAGCTCGCTTGGAACCTCGACTGAGGAGGTACTAAAAATAGTACCTGTTAGCAGGTACCAGGGACTTTTTTTCGTAATGGAAAACCAAAAAAAACATACGAGCTGCGATTAATTTCGATTAATTAATTACAAAGCCTCTAATTAATTAGATTAATTTTTTTAATCGAGTCCCGGCCCTATTTAATAGATTTTCGTCAGATTTTGAGAGAGAAATTGCATTCACATGTGTTGCGTTCATCACGCTAATCCCGCTCGTCATTTCCGGTAAGTGTTTATTTTGGGACAATAGTAACCATCGAAAGTTGGCATTATGGCAGTAAGTGGTCAATGCACATTAGCAATGTACTGACGGAAGTATGCAGCAGACGTGAAAATCACTCACCTTTTCGGCGAAATTTGCCGTTTTGAAACCAAAATAGGTGACCTACGTAAATTGTGTGGATTCGATGAGAAAATGTTTAAAGCGCCCATATTATGCTCATTTTCAGGTTCATAACTGTATTTTAAGGTTGTACCAGAATAGGTTTACGTGGTTTAATTTTCAAAAAACAACATATTTATGTTGTACTGCCCAGCTCTCTCTCACTGCTGCAGATCCTCTTTTCACCTGGTTTCTGTTTTAGCTACAGAGTGAGACCTCTTTTCATCTTCTTCTTCTGTACTATCTTTGATTGCACTCGCACGTAGCTCAGATCGTAGATCATGTCAGCTAGCTCCATAGACAGTAAAACAAAGCCTGTTTCTCCAACTTCAGTCAGTTACAAGGCATGATCAGCTGGGAGACTTCTTCTAAACCAGGGAGCACATGGAAGTAGTTCTTTTGGAGATTATGGTGAACTAGTGTGTGTTGTAGCAGTGCTTTGCTATTGAGAACGACGTAGCATGCTAGCGTTAGCATTAGCATTAGCGTTAGTGACGTCACAGATTGTGACCAGCTCACCAGGAGACTGAAGGCAGGACACATTCAGCAACCATATCTCACTCAGAACACCATGGATGGATTTTTTTCAAAGTTTGTATGTGTGTGGAAGCACCAGAGACACAAAATAACACCCCAAATCACCAGAAAAAGTGTTATTTTCATAATATGGGACCTTTAAGGGGGGGGCCATTTGCACACTGACTATTATCCGCCATAAATATTCTGCCACATTTTTTTCCTGCTACTAGTCACGGAGCGTTGCCAACACATGCACACAAAATACAACAAAACGTGTGTAATCGTTAATGGTTTGCTATGTGTTTTCAAAGAGATGTGCCGCGCGGTTTTCCTGAAATCAGCAAAAAAGCGCCGCAAAATTTCCCATAGACTTTAATGGGAAATCTTCGGGAAATCGCTTAACATCGCTCAAAACAGCAGATTTACTTTTAGCTAGTGTTATTCGGGTGTACACCAAGTAGTAGGCACACTGTCAAAATTTCTTGCGGAATTTTCTAGTTTATGTTATCGCGTTAATTTTGACCAAAAAACCTGCAGAATTGTCCTTTAACGGTGAGCCTGAGCAGATACCCTTTGAGCTGTGTGCGCCTGCAGCCCGTGCAGCGCTGCCCGCGGGTGGACCTGCAGGGCGCGCTGGGCCCCTTCCTGTCCCACGTCAGGGACCGGCTGCAGAGCGTCTGTGGCTTTCCTGCACGTCTGACCGGCAAACCCCGTTACCCCACGGCCAGCCTGAGCACGGCTGCAACGGTGCAGGTACGCACAACACACACACACACACACACACACACAGAGATATACACACACACACACACACACACACACACACACACACACACACACACACACACACACACACACACACACACATACACACATACATACATACACACACACACACACACACACACACACACACACACACACACATATACACACACACACACAGAGATACACACACACACACACACATACATACATACATACATACATACATACATACACACACACACACACAGAGATATACACACACACACACACACACACAGACACATATATACACACACACACACACACACACACATACATACATACATACATACATACATACACACAGAGACACACGTACACACAGAGACATACACACACATACATACACACAGAGACACACACATACATACACACAGAGACACACACAGACACACACACATAGACATACACACAGACACATACATACATACATACATACATACATACAGAGACACACACACACACACAGAGAAACATACATACACACAGAGACACACACAGACATAGACACACAAACACACCTACAAACACGCACACACACGCAGACACACCTACACACACACAGACACATTTTATGTTATGCGAGCGTGTGGAGGTATAAGGAAAAGTGATTATCGGAGCATTTCCCACCCTGTAAAAAACCTTCACGGACAGTTTAACTACCGTGAAGGTGAGACGCTGAAGAGAGAAGTCGTGGAGAGAGAAAGGAGGAAGGGAAAGGAAACGTTGTCCCGGGTTACAGATTTATAATAGGTACTGTATGTGGAAGTGGTTCTGGTTTTATTGAAGCAGGCTGAACGTTATTTATCATCACGTCAGGAAGCCTTGTGAAGCATTTCAACTTTTACAAGACTGTGATCCAAAAACGTTGAAAACAATGTCAAAATAATCGTCGAAAACTTCAATAAAATGTGAGAAAAATATCTGAAAGCGCCAAAAATGCTGAAAACAACCCTCAAAATTAGCATAAAAACATCAATAAAAGCACCTAATACGTCAAAATAAGCAACAAAAACTTAAATAAAATGTGAAAAAAAGCAATAAAAAAAAAAATCTGCCAAAAAAAAGAGCCTAAAATGTTGAGAAAGCGAAAAAAAAAAAAAAAAAGATTTCCAGAGTTCTAGATATATAATAGATATGTGAAAGTGTTAAAGAAGGCGTTGGGAATCTGAATTAAAAAAATGTGATAACACGATGGTTTGAGTTGCAGAACGTGAAGGTGCTTTTATTTACAAAAAAGTGGTTTAAAGGTCCCATGGCATGAAATTGTCACTTTATGAGGTTTTTTAACATTAATATGAGTTCCCCCCCCCAGCCTGCCTATGGTCCCCCAGTGGCTAGAAATGGTGATAGGTGTAAACCGAGCCCTGGGTATCCTGCTCTGCCTTTGAGAAAATGAAAGCTCAGATGGACCAATCAGGAATCTCCCCTTTCTCTGCTTTGCCCGCCCAGAGAATTTGGCCCCCCCATGAGAGAGAGACATCATGGCTTTCAAACGAGCAAAGTGGCAGTTGGTCAAGGCCACATATAAAAGAGACTTCAGATACAGTGTTAGGGGACCACTAAGGTCTATATAAAAGACTTTAGATACAGTATTAGGGGACCACTAAGGTCTATATAAAAGAGACTTCAGATACAGTATTAGGGGACCACTAAGGCCTATATAAAAGATACTTCAGATACAGAATTAGGGGACCACTAAGGTCTACTGTATATAAAAGAGACTTCAGATACAGTATTAGGGGACCACTAAGGTCTATATAAAAGAGACTTCAGATACAGTATTAGGGGACCACTAAGGCCTATATAAAAGAGACTTCAGATACAGTATTAGGGGACCACTAAGGTCTATATAAGAGACTTCAGATACAGTATTAGGGGACCACTAAGGTCTATATAAAAGATACTTCAGATACAGAATTAGGGGACCACTAAGGTCTATATAAAAGAGACTTCAGATACAGTATTAGGGGACCACTAAGGTCTATATAAAAGAGACTTCAGATACAGTATTAGGGGACCACTAAGGCCTATATAAAAGAGACTTCAGATACAGTATTAGGGGACCACTAAGGTCTATATAAGAGACTTCAGATACAGTATTAGGGGACCACTAAGGTCTATATAAAAGAGACTTCAGATACAGTATTAGGGGACCACTAAGGCCTATATAAAAGAGACTTCAGATACAGTATTAGGGGACCACTAAGGTCTATATAAAAGAGACTTCAGATACAGTATTAGGGGACCACTAAGGTCTATATAAAAGATACTTCAGATACAGTATTAGGGGACCACTAAGGCCTATATAAAAGAGACTTCAGATACAGTATTAGGGGACCACTAAGGTCTATATAGCATTTAAAGCTACAGACAGACAGAGCATGTGTGACGTCACCCATTGGTTTGGGGAGATCAGCAATCAGTCATTGAGTTTGCGTTCATGGGCGCAGCCATCCTGGTGGCAGATGTGACTTTTGTTTTTGAGTTAGCAACGCTGCTTACACTCTTCGTTACGTTACACACGTTCACTGGCAATCTGGATGCAACTTCTGCTGAAAGCTAGCCTACATAATTTGAGGTAAGATTGAGCTTTACTGGGTTTTAAATATATCTTTGTCCCATAGTTATATTAAATATAAGAGGAGTCACATTTTAAAGTAAATGTATCTGATGTTACCATGTAAATTGTCTGTAACGTACATGCTAACGTTATTTTTCTGCAAATTGAAGTTTAGCTACGTTTTCCTAATTTAAAGCCCATGTTGCAGGTTAACCACCACTATGTACTATATGTATATCATTGTTAAAAATGTCTCCAAATAGTGTTAAAGGCCAGTTTTCGGTATTAGACTTTTTTTTTTAACCCAATTCGGTAATGATGTCACGTTGGGGAGACATGCATCAGCCCTAGTACAAGAACTATGGTTACTGTGCATCAGTCTGGTACTAGAACTATGGTTTCTGTGAATCAGTCTGGTACTAGAACTATGGTTTCTGTGAATCAGTCTGGTACTAGAACTATGGTTTCTGTGAATCAGTCTGGTACTAGAACTATGGTTACTGTGAATCAGCCTGGTACTAGAACTATGGTTACTGTGAATCAGCCTGGTACTAGAACTATGGTTACTGTGCATCAGCCTGGTACTAGAACTATGGTTACTGTGTATCAGCCTGGTACTAGAACTATGGTTACTGTGTATTAGCCTGGTACTAGAACTATGGTTACTGTGCATCAGCCTGGTGCTAGAACTATGGTGACTGTGCATCAGCCTGGTACTAGAACTATGGTGACTGTGCATCAGCCTGGTACTGTCAGGGTTGCAGGTGGATCAGCCTGGTACTAGAACTATGGTTACTGTGTATTAGCCTGGTACTAGAACTATGGTGACTGTGCATCAGCCTGGTACTAGAACTATGGTGACTGTGCATCAGTCTGGTACTAGAACTATGGTGACTGTGTATTAGCCAGGTACTAGAACTATGGTGACTGTGTATTAGCCTGGTACTAGAACTATGGTGACTGTGTATTAGCCTGGTACTAGAACTATGGTGACTGTGTATTAGCCTGGTACTAGAACTATGGTGACTGTGTATTAGCCTGGTACTAGAACTATGGTGACTGTGTATTAGCCTGGTACTAGAACTATGGTGACTGTGCATCAGCCTGGTACTAGAACTATGGTGACTGACTGGGATGAGGAAGAGGTGTTTTTACTGTCAGTGAATAGCACAGAGTGAAAGTCAATGTTTTCTTTATATCTGGTGACAGTGATCATGTCGTTAGTGCAGATAAGTACTGGTAAACTTATCTAGATCTAGAAAATAGAAAGCATCATGCTATCTATGTGCTAACTTGTCAGTCCCACCTGTGAAAGACGGTTGTAAACATATTGATTAGATATCTCACATTTTGATGGTGGCCTACTAGCTCCAGCTTTTCACAAGTTTAGACAGCTAGCTAACACTACGCCGACGTTTCGCTAACGTTAGCGCTCCTATGAGATGGGTGGGTTTTTGTTACGTTACACACAAAGCTAACTGGCTATAGTTAGCCTGTACGTATGCTAGCGGACATTAGCTAACGTTGCATAGCCAGCCAGCAGCTTCGGCAGTAGTTAGACAGCTAACACATCCATGTGTCTCCATTTCAAGACATCAATGCAGATTGACTGCTTTTAGCAGCAGAGGTCGATTGTGGGCGACATACTGTCGTGGTTAGCTCGCCGAAACTACTGCCGATTGCCGAAGTTGCTGGCTGGCTACGCAACATAATATTTCATTCAATACAAGTATGGTACAAAAGGAGCACTAACGCCACGTCTTATGTTGACAACGTGGACGCAGATATAGGAAACTCCGAAGGAAGTTGTAATACCGGTATTTAACTAGCTAGCAGTCTAGGCTAACGCTGTTGCGCTAACGTTAGCAAACGTCGGCGTAGCTAGCTGTCTAAACTTGTGAAAAGCCGAACAGCATAGCCGTCCAAGCAGTGTTTCACTTTCCCTCCAATATTATTATACACATAATAAAGACACACGGACTTGGTCGAGACCAAAAGCCATATTTTGCCAGACCAGTGCCAGAAACCGTGACCGTAGACGGTGAACCAAGACGGGGCTTTCGTCTGTCGTCTCCCCAACGTGATGTAACGCAATTCATTGTGGGGGAAAAGGAGAATCATTGCAAACCGCTGTAAAATAGTACTACTTTTTTGTATTTTATTCCGTTTTGTGATATCCATTGTATTTGACGTTGTTGGGTAACAGTTTAAATGTTTATTACCAACAAGCAAATTGCACAAATTCGTTAAGAAATAAACCCTGCAAGATGGGCTTTAAAAGTAGTGTCAGCGAAATGCAAAACGGCGATTGTCAATGCTTATCATTATATAACGCTAACTATTAGCAAATGTCTAACCAAGTTTCTTAGAAGGTTTGGTTAACTGTAATAACCATAAAGCACCGATAATGTCTTGCTAATGTTTGCGCCATGAGTCTGTGGTTGGCGCATTTAGCCATTACATGCTTTTAAGCGCTAATGTTAGCAGAAATAAGCTCATTTAACTGAGTTAAAGTTACACTAAAGAACAATAGACTGTTGTTGATTCATCTGTATTCTCCTAGATAATTAATGAAGTACAGTTACATGCTAGTGTGCATACATATTTAACTATGAGGGGCAAATGGAAATTGATGATTCTTTCTCTTTCTTTCAGAAATAGCCACGATGGCATGTGCACCCACCCATTGACTCAGAATTAAGTAATAGTGACTTGTTTTGTAAAACTAAGCTGAGGTAATAATGCTTTTTCAAATAACTGTGTGTAATTAAGAGTGCTGCTCATTTATTCATTTTCTCTATAGCCTATGTAGGATTCTCGTAGGGTACAGATTTGATCATTGGCAAATTATCAAAGATGTTTTATCAATATTAATAAAGTTATGAATATGGTTATTAATAACTTTATCAAATCGGCAAACAATCAAAACGGGGCACCACCCTGCAAGTCAGGGACCAATAATCAAACTGTGGAGCAGTCTCATTTCTGTGGTAATCCTTTAAAAAGGAAATAAAGGAAGGGGTGAATCCAAGCACGGACCTGATCGACCAGCAATTATTACAATAAGTACACAAACAATCACAAGCAACTACTAATTAAGTATAATAAGATTTATTAACGTCACAATTATCGGTAGCTAATCAATAATCCTTCAATAATAAACTTATATATCTTTTACAATATCACAACTAAAACAAAGCAAAAACAAAACAGCATGGACACGTCTGTGTGTGAGTGTCTGTGTGAGAGAGAGTGAGTGAAAAAGGAGGGGCGGTGTCGAAATGTAGTTCTAACACAAAAACAACTCCAAAAATGGAGGGGCCGAAGAAGCCGGGGGGTTGCTAGGCAACGCGCACGCTTAGCCGGTATGGTAGCTAGTTCCTGTGTTAGCTCTGTACGAACGTAAGCCGATTCCACGTGGCTAAACTACAGCGTTAGCTCGAGAGCTACGCGGCTAGCCTGTGTTGTGTGTGTGTGTGTGTTAGTAAAAGAAGAAAGAGAAGAAGAGTAAAGAAAAGAGGCACTCTGATCTTAGTTATTGATAATGACCCGTCCCCCTCAGCTACTCAGGTCTGGACCACACGTGTAGTTAGGACAGACTGAGACTTTTGACTTACTGAGGGAAACTTTGGTCATTATAACCACTCCAGTGGCTAACAGCTGATTTCGCGATTTTATCGCAGACAGTAATTAAAACTCTGTGAAAGGAGTGATTAAGCAGGTAGCGCTTATGGTTTACCAAGCTACTTAACACAACAAAAATCGAACAGTATAGTGATCAGTTATACATTCACAGAACAGATTAATAATCACATATGGACCAGTACATGATTAAATCAGATCACCTTAATGGCAACAAGTGGTGGCGAACCCTTTACTCATTAATAAACACACTACTTATCTCTGCCCAGACGTAAGCCTTCTTACGGTGTGTTCAGTCCGTTTGTTTCTGTCCATAGATTTCCACAGAAATGAAACCGAGCGAATCCCTTGGCGCTCGTCAGTGGCCACGGAGAAACTTCCTCCAAAAAGACAGCAAGGGGGCAAGTTTAGTTGACTTTGAGAAGAAAAACGTTGTTTCCTTCTCACTGCAGATATGAAAACACTGGTGCGTTTTCAAGGATCCACCGAAATAAAATCTACTTTCTCCAGAAAATGGAAGTTCAGCACAAGCGCTTGTGCGCTCCCCTCAGCAACGGAGTTGCAATGGAAGACGAGGATTTTCCTAGGATCAGGCTTTTTATAGGTTAAGACCCCCTGCTGTGTTTATGGTCCCGCTGAACCAATAGGAAGACTCGAAACTCTTGAAAGGGTGAAGACTACAATCTTGTAGTTCTTTGACTTCCTGCCAGTTGTGAGGCGTTTCCCTTCTGGCTGGCACTTTCGCATAGAGGTGTGAATTACCCCGGCTTTGGGGTTTACATGCAGGCCAAGATTCCTTTGTCTCTGAGGACACATACTGTATGTGTCCTGTATCCAGAGGTCAGTTTAATCTGAGGCCTCTTGGTTAAAATCAGGTTTAACCAGACTCTTGGTCCCCAACACCTAAAATATGATACTTTTCTCACTATTAAAATGTGTTTTTCCATCCTTGGCATTGAAGATATCTACATCTATTGGTACGGCTGGGGTGGTCTGCGGTGTAGGAGCCCTCTCCCTTTCTTTTTCCAGTCCCTAGAAAGAAGAGCAGCCCCGGATGTCCTGCTTGTTCACTGTGGCGGGAATGACCTGGGAGATGTCAATGGCAGGAGCGAAGCGGTAGCAGGAGTCAGGTTCCAGTTGGCAGCTGAGGCACAAGAGAAATGATAAGGACAGGCAAATACACAAACGACTCAACAGATAGCAAGGTTTGTCACGAGCAAGATAGGGATGCACCGATCCGACTTTTGCCCGGGGTGGCATTTTTTCATTTCACATGGGGGGCGGCACGATAACTTAAAAAAAGTGCAGTCCTCTGCACTGTGAAGCGGTTTTCTGTTATCTACCATTTCACTGTGTGGGAAATTGGCAAATAGGCGCCCCCTGCAGCTGCAGGCACCCTGCTTGCACCCCCCTACTTTCACAATGAAATGGACTAGTCCGTAACGCTGATACGCTGATAAACACACGGTGACAGGAGAACTGGGAAGTACACAGAGACGGAGAAAGACGAGTTTAAACCTTTCTTTTATGTCAAATGGTCTAAATGCCAAAATGAAACTAAGTTACCCAAGCGGCTCAAATAAAAGAAAAAAGACATGTTTTCGACAGTAGCAGGACCTTCATCAGCTCCCGTGGCTGACGATAGCGGTGTCGTTGACTCAGGAAAGAGGGACAGAGATGAGGGAGTGAGGCTAGAAACTGCGGTAAGCACAACTCCCCTTAAAACACTTTGCCCCTTGATAAAACTGAGTGGTGGACAAACTGTTTATGATAACACTACAACAATAAAAGACGTAGTGATTGCATAAGTAGCCTAGATGAACGTTGCACATCATGCAAACTTTCTTAACGAGAATTGTAGCTTTTCTATCTGCATTGGCAGACAAAAACTCATGATAGACCTCTTCAAATTAAAGGACAGGGCCTCTTGAAATGCTAAATAAGTAAATATATACGGTGTGTATGTATATATATATATATATATATATATATATATATATATATATATATATATATATATATATATATATATATATATATATATATATATATATATACATATATATATATATATATATCTCCACTGTAGGTGGATTGCGTTCATAATGTTGCTCTGCTGCTTGAAGTGACATGTCTTTAACGTTAGCACAGTAACGTTAGCACGGTAAAGTTAGCACAGCCGAGTAACGTTAGAGCGACAGGCAACAACAGTGGCTAATTTTTGTTAGCTTTTTTAGAAACAAAAAACTTCGGAACAACAGACAACAGCTCCTCTCTTGAGCACACGTTGTTGTGGTGTATCTCCGGTCCTTCTTCATCCTCTAGCTAACTTTCTTCTCGGTTCTTTAATGTGCAGTACCGACCAGAGCCTCTCCCAGCTTAAAGGAACACGCCGACTTATTGGGAATTTAGCTTATTCACCGTAACCCCCAGAGTAAGACAAGTCGATACATACCCTTCTCATCTCCATGCGTGCTGTAATGGTGTCTGACGGCTCCAGCATTAGCTTAGCCTAGCACAGATCCTGCAGGTAACTGGTTCCAACTAGCCTACTGCTCCCAATTGTGACAAAAGTGACAAAATAACCCCAACATGTTCCTATTTACATGTTGTGATTTGTAGAGTCACAGCGTGTACAAAAAACAACGTAACATGAGAAACAGCCATCTTCTAACAGTAAACAAACTGGGAACTATATTCTCAGACAGGCTTGCTGCGAGCATATCACTCCGCCCAAGTACTATATTCTTCCGCCTGAGAATATAGTTCCCGGTTTGTTTACAGTTAGAAAACGGCTGTGTCTCATGTTACGTTGTTTTTGTACACGCCAGACTTATAAATCACAACATGTAAATAGGAACATGTTGGAGTTATTTTGTCTCTTATTGGGAGCAGTAGGATTACTGGAACCATTCACCTGCATGTTCTGTGCTGGCCTGATGCCGCTGGAGCCGTCAGACAGCGTTACAGCACACACGGAGATGAGAAGGGTATGTATGGACTTGTTTAACTCTGGGGGTTACGGTGAAGAAGCTAAATTCCCAATAAGTCGGCGTGTTCCTTTAACATACTGATATGCTACCTGGCTAGCTAGGCTAGCAGCTGTAATGTTACCTAGCATGCCGTTCGGCGGTGTAGCTACATTTGTAAAATGTAAAATTATAAACTGTTTAAGTCACAAATTATGTGCTATGGTGTTTTATCCTTTTTAAAGAGAGGATAAAACACACATGGGTTATTAATTGTTGTGTTATAAAGGTACTACCATGAGGGAGAAGGGTACGCAGTTAACAGGGGTCCCGGTGCTGCTACGGATGAAAAATAAAAGTAAACGGCCCGTGGATCTGTTAATTTTTCCGATCCCCAATCCAGCTATTTTTTCACTAGGGTCTATATAAAAGAGACTTCAGAGACAGTATTAGGGGACCACTAAGGTCTATATAAAAGAGACTTCAGAGACAGTATTAGGGGACCACTAAGGTCTATATAAAAGAGACTTCAGAGACAGTATTAGGGGACCACTAAGGTCTATATAAAAGAGACTTCAGATACAGTATTAGGGGACCACTAAGGCCTATATAAAAGAGACTTCAGAGACAGTATTAGGGGACCACTAAGGCCTATATAAAAGAGACTTCAGATACAGTATTAGGGGACCACTAAGGTCTATATAAAAGAGACTTCAGATACAGTATTAGGGGACCACTAAGGTCTATATAAAAGAGACTTCAGATACAGTATTAGGGGACCACTAAGGTCTATATAAAAGAGACTTCAGATACAGTATTAGGGGACCACTAAGGTCTATATAAAAGAGACTTCAGAGACAGTATTAGGGGACCACTAAGGTCTATATAAAAGAGACTTCAGATACAGTATTAGGGGACCACTAAGGTCTATATAAAAGAGACTTCAGATACAGTATTAGGGGACCACTAAGGTCTATATAAAAGAGACTTCAGATACAGTATTAGGGGACCACTAAGGTCTATATAAAAGCCCCCAAAGAGCACCATGTCATGGGACCTTTTAAGAACAGTAGCAAATTACTGTATTTGTACTCGTGCAGCTTTAGCTGCCTCATAAACATCTTGACGGAGGACAACACACATTACCGTGATGTATTAAAGGGAGTTATCGTGATGAATAGCACGCACGCTGTTGTGTCCGTCTGCGTTTCCCCCAAAAACATCGTTGGAGAGGAGGGAGTGGACCGTTACAGTGATGAATGGTCAGCAGGCGTTGGGAGCCTGCAGGGAGCTGAGAACATTAATAACAACATTCATCAGTTTTACTGCCCCAACCTGCTAGTTCTCAACTACTATACGTCACTTTCTCTTTTCCTTTTATTCACCTCTGCACACAAACACGTTTCTATTTATAGACTTTATGTGTCTCTATCTGGGAGATGCTCCGAATGTTTTCAACTACTGTTGAGGGTAGCTGTAGTAGAGTAGTCGTGAGCAGGTATCGACACTAGAGGTGTGAATCTTCCCTGATCTTTCGATTAGATTACGATTATCATGTCTTCGATTCAATATCACGATGCGTCAAATACATTTCTCTATTAAAGCCATGTAGGATATTTAATTCATAGCTTTTCAAGCTTCAAAAAACGAACATTCTGCAGTGCTCTAATATTAAATAAATTGGATACATAAAACTATACAGCACTGAGCACATGGCACTTCCTGAATGTGCAAAACACACCAGAATATGTAAACAGAGATGTTGTTAGGCCGACAATAAATTGTAAACAGAAATAATCGATTATGAGCCGGCCGATTATTGATGCAGCATCGTCCATGTCCACGATTCGATGCATTGATTATTTGATTAATTTCAACACCTCTAATTGACACTCAGTATGAGTCACAGATGAAGTTGAAATGATGGGCTTTTATTATTATTATTATTATTATTGTCCCAATTAAGGCCCAAAGGCAAAACAAACCAAAATTAAAGAAAAAAAAGAGAAAAAGGACAAATACTTTCACAAAAAATAAAATAAATTCACATGAGAGTCAAAAATGATTAAATGAGAATCTATCATCACCGGCGATCGGTGCCCAATGCATGCTGGGTAGATTTGTGTCCGACTTGATCCCGACTTGCTCTGGCGTCATTAACACGTGGGCAACGATAACATCACGAGATCGATGCGGCCGCAGGTTTGAGACCCAGGCGCCGCACTTGCTCTCCACCGACTGCAAGAGCCAGGCGGACCCAGGGGCATTCTGGGAAATGCTGGTCTCTCAGCTGATCTAACAGCTGATTGGTTCAGAATCGACTCAATATGATGACGTTTTATATAAACTTTTTATTGATTTTTGGATCGGAGGGAATTTAACTGTGATTTGTCTGATTTAAAGGCTTATTCTGTACAGAACAGCTGATAGTTATGTTTAGAAGCCAGTGGTTCCCAACCTGGGGTCCGGGCACCCCTTAGGGGGGCGTCAAAGATCACATGGGGTGCGCAAGTCTTTAACTAGTTTAGGGTTGAGGTAACAAAAAAATATTTGCACGTTAAACAAATTATACTGCACTAGAATACATAATGTATACAAAAGTCTGTATAAAAACTATATATTCTCGCTTAAAATTGTAGGCAGGCTACTTGGTAGGCCAAACCTCCGGGACCGCTTAACCTGGGACCCTTGCTGTCATCAGGTCAGCTGCTAGCTGCTAGCTGCTAGCTGCTAGCTGTTAGCTGCTAGCTGCTAGCTGCTATCATCCTCGTCCTTCCTGTCACCACGGCATCACTATTTTATGAACGAAACATGGCGGAGAAATGTAAAAGTGCTGATAACTCCTTTGTATCAAAAGAAAGTAAGGCTCTATCTCGAGAGTTACCTCAACTTCGGTTTCGGGGGGGGGCTCAGCTTTTCTTAGAGATAAGTAGGGAGGGGCGCCAAGGAAAAACGTTGGGAACCACTGATTGTGTGTTGTTATTTAAAATCAGCAACAGATCACATGTAGAGCAATTTGACAGCTACTCTGTCATAATTAAAACAATGTGGAGACTGTGTACAAGCTGATTTATGGGTCTGATAACATTTTATTAAATTGGAAACGGACCACAGTGTTTTGTCACTTCCTGTTCAGCCTGAAGGCTGCTGGAATCATAGACAGTACATACAGGCTGGATTCGGCTGGAAACTGTCCGACTTGAGAGTGGATTTTAGTCACCACTAGAGCTGGGCGATTTGTTTCCCTAAAAAAATCTGCGATTTTTTTTTTTTTCATAAAAAACTCGATTTACGATTTGATTCGATTTCCCCTCCCCTTCCATTTAAAACAAAATAACTGAACTGTAAATATATTTTAAAAATATATATTTATTGTGCATCAACATAAACAAAATTGCAAAGGCAAACCCTTTCTCTAAGTGAAAAGTCACTGTGCAGTGTGCAACAAAGATTGTTAAACAATCCAAATTATTTATACTGTATTTGGATTAAAAAAAAATCGATTTTTTTTAAAAATATGAATCGATTTGACCTACCAACTCGATTTTTAAATCAAATAGATTTTTTTCCCAGCCCTAGTCACCGTCCCCTGTTGCTGCCGCCTACTGTCATCCACTTTACAGGCGAGGCGCAGTTCATCTCCAACGAGCCTACTAAAAGCTCAAAAACAGCCAAAATGAATGGATCTATTAGGCTAGAAATTTACCAAAGATTATTTACATGACTCACAAAAACATTTCACCAAGCCACAAGATACCTTGACGGCCAATAAAATAATTACTCATAATTCCGGTCACTTCCCGTTACCCCGGATGTCCTAGCGTCATTTAAACTCACCAATCTCGGCAGACTTTCCTTTATCAACAAAAGAGAGAAGATGCCGGTAAGCCACACAGACTACATGTTTAACCTGTGTTAACCTTTTAACCCTTGTGCACACAAGGGTTATGTACTTCAGTTCATTTTGTTGAGAATTGCTCTCTAAACCCTGTATCTTGTAAAGCACACGTGTCAAACTCAAGGCCCGCGGGCCAAATCAGGCCCCTCGCAGGTTTTGATCCGGCCCGCATTTCAATTTAGGTTGACAATAAATTTAGGACCACCTAGTTTTTGGTGCTTTTATTTCATTTTTTGACATTTTTTGGTGCATTTTGTGACATTTTTGGGCGGTTTATGCGCTTTTTTTCAATGCTTTAGGCTTTGTTTTAACGAGTTGGACGCTTTGCTCAATGTTTTTGTCACTTTTTCAGACAATTTTGATGTTTGTTTTTTTTGGGCCTTTTTCCAACTTTTTTGGCGCTTTATTCAACGTATTTGTCGCTGGCTGAGGAACTTTATTGCCAAACTTTTTGGGGGCTTTATGAGGCCCAAAATGTAAGTGAGAAGACTACAGTATATGAGACATGGAATAATACAGTCAAAATATTTGACTTTTTCTCTCAAATTAACACACGTCAATAATCTCTACGTGTCTGGCCCTCTCATTTTCCAGTGTGGCCCTCTGGGAAAATGAGTTTGACACCCCTGTTGTAAAGTAAGTAAGTAAAGTCTGTTTCTAGAGCACATTTAAACACAGTTTAAGCTTACCAAAATGCTGTACAAACAAGCACCAAGGTGCTGTATTAACCCTTCTGTGGTCCTCTGGGTCACCAGGACCCGAAGGACCACACATAAACGGCAATGTAGTTAACAAAAACATAAAGGTGTTGCGTGATTATTATAAATGGTGATGTTTGTGACATAAATGGTATGATTTTAAACAATAGAGAATGATGTATTGATGGTTGTAGCTATAGCCTATAAATCACTGCAGTATTAGATGTTAAATATGTGCACAATAACGCTACGGGATTACCATGGGGAATTTGATGAATGGCTAGTTTAACAGATGATTTGTAACCAGTATGATAAGTAACAGAGCATGCTAACACGCTAACTTAACCTATACAGGCAACATTTACACTCAGTGTGTGAGAGCTAAACTAGGTAGCGTAGCGCTGCCTGTCACAACTACATTTAAACAGAGGAATCCATTTTGTGCAGATTTAGCCTCAAACTTTTTATTGTTGCTCACAAAAACTGGACAAAATATATCTGTTTCTCTCCTCTCTCTAGCTTTCTCCTTCTCTCTCTCCCTGTCTCTCTCTACCTCTCTCTATATTTCTCCTCTCTCTCTCTTTCTCCTTCTCCCTCTCTCCCTTTCTCTATCTTTCTCCTCCCTCTCTCTCTACCTCTTTCTCTCTCTCCCCTCTCTCTCTCCCTCCCCCCCTCTCTTGTCTCTCTGTAGTTGTTCATGGCGAACTCTGGGACTGTGTTTTCCTGGGGGAGAGGAAGAGAAGTCATGTGGTTGAGTGTTTATGTCTGTATGTATGTATTGGCCTGTTGAACAGTGTTTATTTTGTAAATAACAGGAGGGAACATTGATTAAATAAAGTTCCTTTAAAATCAAAATCTCTCTATCTTTCTCCTTCTCTTTCACCCTCTCTCTCTCCTCTCTCTCTCTCTTTCCCTCTTTCTCCCTCCCTCTCTATCTTTCTCCTTCTCTCTCCCTCTCTCTCTCTCTCCCTCTCTCTCTTTCCCTCTCTCTCCCTCTCTCTCTCCCTCTCTCTCTTTCTCTCTCTCTCCCCCTCTCTCTTTCCCTCTTTCTCCCTCCCTCTCTATCTTTCTCCTTCTCTCTCCCTCTCTCTCTTTCCTTCTCTCTATCTCTCTCCCCCTCTCTCTTTCCCTCTTTCTCCCTCCCTCTCTATCTTTCTCCTTCTCTCTCTCCCGCTCTCTCTTTCCCTCTCTCTGTACCCCTTTCTCTCTCTCTCTCTCCCCCTTTCTCTCCCTTTCTCTCTCTCTCTCTCTCTCTCTACCCTCTCTCCCTCCCCCCCTCTCTGTCTCTCTCTAGTTGTTCAAGGTGAACTCTGGGACTTTGGTGAGAAGAAGAGAAGTTCACGTCAGCGCCAAACACAGGAAGGAGGCGTGGATGCTGAAGGTTATGGCCTGTCTGGCCGAGGCCTGAAACACACACACACACTTACACACACACACACACACACACACACACACACACACACACACACACACATTGTTCTCACCTGAGAGGTTTCAGTGAGGTATATAAGGTGCTTCTTTATTTCAGAATGTTGTCCATTGAAAATATTCTGTATTTATTGAAAACATGTATTAATTTAATTGATTCCACATATTCAGTATTTGCTAATTGATACCGTATCCATACAGCAGCTGCTTGCTTGATGTTCAACAGTGTGCAGTTAGATCGATTTGCTGAAGTTCTGTGTATAAAAATAAGAATTTCAGAGAATGTAATGGGTATTTCTTATTCACTTTGAACCCTTTCATTTCAGTCACAGCCGTGATGCATCTTTTCAGAAATGCAACTCAAAGAAACTCTAACAGAGAAATTTTATGTGTGTGTGTGTGTGTGTGTGTGTGTGTGTGTGTGTGTGTGTGTGTGTGTGTGTGTGTGTGTGTGTGTGTCCGATTCCTCGGAGGTGAAGTCACCGTTAGCTGTGAGGTGTTTCATCACTTTCACTTTCTGGATATCAACAGCTAGAAACATCTGGCTCTATACCATGACTCACATCTCACCTCTTAAAGATCTCACACACACACACACACACACACACACACACACACACACACACACACACACACTCTCTCTCTGCGTATGTATCAGCTGACGGTTTGTGTGACAGATTCCTCTCGTGTGTAAAGAGACTCTTGAGGTGTATAAACTAAACAGAGTTCAGACTGACTTGGAATCTGAAACCCTCCCAAACGTGAAGAGATCATCAGTACAGGGCTCCAGACTAACTTTTCTCACTAGGAGCACAGTGGCCCCCAACTGAAAATCTTAGGGGCCCAACCAGAAAATTTAGGGGCACACACCGTAAATCAACATGCTAACCATTTCTACTAATTTCCACTGTATTATTAATAAATACTTTTTATTTTTATACAATTTTAAGCAAAAATTACACTTGTGCTGTTTCAAATTCAGTGTCACTTTTGAAGATGCAACATATAAGGTAAACTGACAGCCCCATCGCTGTCATGACAGTAAAAAAAAAAAATATATATATAGTTTATTATTGTATTTGTATATTATTTTTTAGCCTGTTTTATTTTCATCATGACCGTTTTTAATTGCTCTTTAATGTTTCATGTAAATCACTTTGAGTTGCCTTGTTGCTGAAAGGTGCTGTAGAAATAAAGTTGCTTTGCCTTACAGCCTCAGCCTGTCAGTCAGTCCCCAGGGTCAGAAACCACTGCTGTGCCTGTATTGCTTTCGGCTCACCATTAATATCATATCGCAGCAAACGCTGTCTGCGTGAAGTTATGAAAAACTGTAACCACACTTGAAACCACTTTATCGGCATTTCCGTGACTCACTGTGACTTCCACAAAACTGCAGAGCCGACGTAGTTTGCATCGTCTGCAGCTCTGCGAGTGTTTGTGTCAGAGCTCTGCTCTCTGTCAATTTTCAGAGAGGACAGATCAGCCTGCGCTTACGCGCTCTCAGGTACCGAAATATCAAAGTTTAACGTGTAAAAAATGGGGCAAATTTATATCCAGTCGCACATGTGCCTTTTTACTAAGGTCTATATAAAAGAGACTTCAGATACAGTATTAGGGACCACTAAGGTCTATATAAAAGAGACTTCAGATACAGTATTAGGGACCACTAAGGTCTATATAAAAGAGACTTCAGATACAGTATTAGGGGACCACTAAGGTCTATATAAAAGAGACTTCAGATACAGTATTAGGGGACCACTAAGGTCTATATAAAAGAGACTTCAGATACAGTATTAGGGGACCACTAAGGTCTATATAAAAGAGACTTCAGATACAGCATTAGGGGACCACTAAGGTCTATATAAAAGAGACTTCAGATACAGTATTGGGGGACCACTAAGGTCTGTATAAAAGAGACTTCAGATACAGTATTAGGGGACCACTAAGGTATAAAAAGAGACTTCAGATACAGTATTAGGGGACCACTAAGGTCTATATAAAAGAGACTTCAGATACAGTATTAGGGGACCACTAAGGTCTGTATAAAAGAGACTTCAGATACCACTAAGGTCTGTATAAAAGAGACCAGATACAGTATTAGGGGACCACTAAGGTCTATATAAAAGAGACTTCAGATACAGTATTATGGGACCACTAAGGCCTATATAAAAGAGACTTCAGATACAGTATTAGGGACCACTAAGGTCTATATAAAAGCATCCAAAAAGCACCATGTCATAGGACTCATAAGTATTATAATTAGCATTTTAGACTGGCCGTCCTGGAAATGCTTTCCTTTCATTTGTTTTAAATCCAAGAAGCACAGCGATATTCAACAACGTTATCGTGTATTTTGCTTTTATCGTCCGGTCCTAATTAACTCTCTTCTTCTTCTTCTTCTTCTTCTTCTTCCTCTTCAGGCGGCGAGCGGGGACCAGATCAACTTGAGCGCCTCGTCGTCTGTGCGGCCGGTCCTCACCACGCTGCCTCCGACTGCCCGACCGGTGAAGCCCTACTCCGGGTCGCAGCCTCCGGCCCAGACCCCTCTCTCCCGGCGGGACGGGGCCCAGGGCATTCTGGGTAACGGGGGTGGACTTTGGGGACGACTGACGCAAAGTCAAAGCTGCGGAGGCAACGGAGAGCTGCCTTCGTTATTCTCCTCCTCTTCCTCCGCACGCGTTTCTTTTCCCCTTTCTGATTCTTTGGGTTACCAAACGGCTTCATCCCTCTCTTCTTCCTCTTCTCTCTTCCAGCCAGCTACATCCTCCTCTTCCTCTTCTCTCTTCCAGCCACCTTATTCCCTCTCCTCTTCGTATACTCTCTTCCAGCCAGCTACATCCCTCTCTTCCTCTTCTCTCTTCCAGCCGGCTACCTCCCTCTCCTCCTCTTCCTCTTCTCTCTTCCAGCCAGCTTCTTCCCTCTCCTCTTCCTCTTCTCTCTTCCAGCCAGTTTCTTCCCCCCTCTCCTCTTCCTCTTCCCTCTTCCCACCAGCTTCACCCCTCTCCTCTTCCCTCTTCCCACCAGCTTCACCCCTCTCCTCTTCTTTCTTCCAGCCGGCTACATCCCTCTCTTCTTCCTCTGTCCTCCGCCCTCTTCCTCCCCCCTCTCAAACCCCGGTGGTCCCGGCTCTCAAACTGGTTCCCATCTTCAGGAACAAGTGTCCGTCTCGCCACATCAACATCGCTCAGCTGCGCGCCCAGAAGCAGAGGGAACAGCTGAGCGAAAGAGGGCAGGAAAGGGGGAGGATGACATTACCTGCCTTCATGATGAAGACCACCACCACCACCACTGCTTCCCCTTTTTCGTCTTCCGGTTCTGTTTTGTCGGCTGCGTCTCTAACCGTTCCCCGATTCAAGCGTCGGCCCAAACCTCCGGCATCGGCTGATCCCAAAATCAACCGCGTATCCAGCCTCAGCCCCGCGCCCAACTCAAAACCCCGCGTCATCTTCACTCCCGAGCCAGCGATCAAGATCGAGCAGACACCCGAGCCCATCGCCGCCCAAACCAGCGCGAAGCTCATCGCTGCTGCTGCTGCTGCTAACTCCGGCGAAGTTCAACCCTCAGCTGCACCACGGGATCCTCCCACACCGCTGAAATCTCCTCAAATCTCCAACAAGGACAAAGACTCCTCCAAAAGCAGCAGCAAAAAGGTAAGCAAGGGCTGGGCATGGTTAAAAAAAATGTCGATACAAACAGGTTTCTCATACGTTTATTGAAAAAACCTGGAAAAGTTATGGAATTTGAAAAACATGCAAATTCCATGTCCTGGAAAAGGTTTTGGAAACATAAAAAGACCCAGAAAGTTTGTTTATCAAACAACAGGCAAACAGCAGACAATGTGCAACAAAAAACACTGAATGAATGTAAAGTGGGATTATATAAAAAAGTATTTAAGTAAAGTGAGGTGGCCATAGTGCAAAAAAAACAAACTGTAATGTAAGTAAGTAATTGACGTGAAATTAGATTGAAAAATATGTAATTACATAACGGTGAAAGTAATTAACCATAATATAAATAATATTGAGAAAGTAAGTTCTTGGAATGGAAAAGATATACAGATAGAAAAATATAAATACAGATAATAAGAAATATATACATAGAGCCATGCTGAGTGGTGGGTGATTGAGACAGGAAATGTTTGGAAACATAAAAAGACCCAGAAATTTTTGGAAAAGTCATGGAATTGTTTTTTAAACACAGTATAATAATATGTCATTAGTAAATGTACTTTCAGGTTTGGGGAGCAATATTATGAATCTATGAACCACATACATTGTCATTAATTTTATAGTTAAACCTCTGAGGGTAAACTTTAACACAGATTTGCATTCTTATTGTATAATGTCGACTGACATTTTCAGGAACACATAGTCATGGAAATTTGCTGAAAAGTATCGGTTAAAATGCGTATGAACCCTGTACCAATACCGTGACTTTGATACCAGTTCCTGAACGATACTTTTTTCAATACCAATTTTATTAAATCCACTTCAACAAAGAGAAATTACAACATTACGGGCCTTATCTTGCAGCGCAAAGCCCGATGCAAGTGTCTTTGATATTTTAAGACTGTCCAGCGCCCAGGTCGTTTAAATAGCAAATGCACCTGCGCCCATCTTTGCTCCCATGGGTGTGCTGGTCTTACAGGGAGGTGTGTTCAGGTGCATTCTGGGCGTGCTGGTCTTACAGGGAGGTGTGTTCAGGTGCATTCTGGGGCGTGCTGGTCTTACAGGGAGGTGTGTTCAGGTGCATTCTGGGCGTGCTGGTCTTACAGGGCGGTGTGTTCAGGTGCATTCTGGGAGTATTGCTATCTTGAGGCAGCAGGGAAGTGATCACACCGTTGACCAACAAAAACCTGGTGGAACGTCTGTGTTTCAGGGGGTTGTGTTTGAGTCAAAGCCGAAGAAATCCGAATCTGCGGTACGAGACGTGGACGTGGAGCAAATGGCCAGAAGCAACCAGGTCAGGAGACACACTGAACTTTCTTCACCTTCTTTCTTGTCTCTCCTCCTGTTTCTCCTCTTCTTTAATTGGTCTGACTCATACAAGAGTAGCTTACCCAGCTTAAGGAAAGACTGTTGCTGTGACATTTCAAGTGTAAGTGTAACAATTACTGTACCTGAAAGCTAACAACAACAACAAAAAACGCAGAGAACAGACGATGACATTTTAGACAAATAATCACCAATTATGACTATCCTAATATTAGGGGACCACTAAGGTCTATATAAAAGAGACTTCAAATACAGTATTAGGGGACCACTAAGGTCTATATAAAAGAGACTTCAGATACAGTATTAGGGGACCACTAAGGCCTATATAAAAGAGACTTCAGATACAGTATTAGGGGACCACTAAGGCCTATATAAAAGCATCCAAAGAGCACCACGTCATAGGACCTTTAAGAACAGTAGCGAATTATTTGTACTTTGTTACATTACAACACTGCATGTGTCACATCCACTGCGTGATCACCACCAGAAGTGAAGGATCTCCACTGGTGCAGCTTTAGCTGCCTCATAAACATCTTTACGGAGGACAACACACATTACCGTGATGTATTAAAGGGAGTTATCGTGATGAATAGCACGCACGCTGTTGTGTCCGTCTGCGTTTCCCCCAAAAACATCGTTGGAGAGGAGGGAGTGGACCGTTACAGTGATGAATGGTCAGCAGGCGTTGGGAGCCTGCAGGGAGCTGAGAACATTAATAACAACATTCATCAGTTTTACTGCCCCAACCTGCTAGTTCTCAACTACTATACGTCACTTTCTCTTTTCCTTTTATTCACCTCTGCACACAAACACGTTTCTATTTATAGACTTTATTTGTTTCAATCTGGGAGATGCTCCGAATGTTTTCAACTACATTCAAACAGATGAATCAATTTTGTGCAGATTTAGCCTCAAATGTATTTTATTATTACTGAGAAAAATTGGACAAAATATAGTACAGGCCAAAAGTTTGGACACACCTTCTCATTCAATGTGTTTCCTTTTTATTTTCATGACTATTTACATTGTAGATTCTTACTGAAGGCATCAAAACTATGAATGAACACATATGGAATAATATGCTTAACACAAAAGTGTGAAATAACTGAAAACATGTCTTATATTTTAGATTCCTCAAAGTAGCCACCCTTTGCTTTTTTATTAATAAGGGAAATAATTCCACTAATGAACCCTGACAAAGCACACCTGTGAAGGTAAAACCATTTCAGGTGACTACCTCATGAAGCTCATTGAGAGAACACCAAGGGTTTGCAGAGTTATCAAAAAAAGCAAAGGGTGGCTACTTTGAAGAATCTAAAATATAAGACATGTTTTCAGTTATTTCACACTTTTTTGTTAAGTACATAATTCCATATGTGTTCATTCATAGTTTTGATGCCTTCAGTGAGAATCTACAATGTAAATAGTCCTGAAAATAAAAAAGGAAACGCATTGAATGAGAAGGTGTGTCCAAACCTTTGGCCTGATAACTAAAGAAATTGGCAACGGTTTCCTAATAATCTTCCAAAACGTGTCCGAGAAAGAACTGTGTATTTTGGTGTTAACTGAAGATATAATGTATAATGTATTTCTGCATTAAAATGTGTAAAAAGGACTGGACCTACGTATGTTTGATGTCGTGGAGTTGTCTATTACATTTTCCCAAATGTTTCCAACAAAGTTCAAACAGAGAAACATTTGAGCTCCTGACGACGTGTCACATCCCCTTTGTGTCTTTACAAATTATTAATGTGTAAATAAAGTGATTTTGTATTAATCAAAATAAATCTCTCTGTCTCTCTCCCTTACTCTCTATCTCTCTCTGTCTGTCTCTCTCTTTCCCTCTCTCTCCCTCTCCCCCTCCCTCTCTTCCCTCTCCCCCTCTCTCTCCCTCTCTGCCCCCTCTCTGTCTCTCTCTCTCTCCCCCCCTCTCTCTCTCCCTCTGTCTCTCTCTCCCCCCCCTCTCTGTCTCTCTCTCTCCCCCCCTCTCTGTCTCTCTCTCTCCCCCCCTCTCCCTCTCTCCCTCTCTCCCTCCAGTTGCCCAAGGTGAACTCGGGGACTCTGTTGGCCTGGTTGAGAATAAGAGGAGTTCACGTCAGCGCCAAACACAGGAAGGAGGAGCTGATGCTGAAGGTTATGGCCTGTCTGGCCGAGGCCTGAAACACACACACACACACAGGGGAGACACACACACACACACACAGGCACACATACACACACACACACACACACACACTTACTCTGGAGCATTAACGCTGTGCTCAGCTCCTGGTTTAAGGGCTGGATGTTAAGTCCGGCCGTGTTATCGTCGTGTCTCATCCTCGCTAATTGAGATGCTGAAGATTTGCCAAAATTAAATTCTCGAGTCAGTTAAAAGTCTAACAGGAAGTACAAAGTTAAATTGGGACAGTTTTTTGTGTGTTTTTTACAAATTATTTTCTGTGTTTTTTACAAATTATTTTGTGTGTTTTTTGACAACATTTTCGTGTTTTTTTGACACATTTTTAGTGTGTTTTTTGACACGTTTTTTCGTGTTATTTTCACGTTTTTTTAAGCTGTTTTTTAAGCTGTTTTTAAAGCTGTTTTTAAAGCTTTTTTCTTTGACGTTTTTTTAAACATTTGGTTTTACTTGCGAAGAGCGTTGCGTTGAACCATCCGTGTTATTTTGGGGCAATTTTGTTGAAAGAAAACTAAATTTCTCACGTAGAAAAGTTTGAAAAGGAGGTTAAGTTGGGAAACGTTTTTCGCTTTAACTGTCTGCCATTTATCGAATTAAAGTTTCTGCATTTCTGCTGCAGGTTCAGTTTAATACAGAAAGTAATTCATGTTCTGTCTTTAGTTATCACTTTTTATACACACACACGCACACACGCACTTACAAACATAACACACGCACACATGCTCACACACACACGCTTGCACACGTACTCACACACACACACACACACACACACACACACACACTCACACACTTGCACACGTACTCACACACACACACACACACACACACACACACACACACACACACACTTGCACACGTACTCACACACACACACACACACACACACACACACACGCTCACACACTTGCACACGTACTCACACATACACACGCACACACACTTACAAACATACACACGCACACATGCTCACACATGCACACACACATACTCAAACACACACATGCTCACACACACACGCTTGCACACGTACTCACACACACACTTGCACACATACACACACACACACGCTCACACACTTGCACACGTACTCACACACACACATACACACACACACACACACACACACTTACAAACATACACACGCACACATGCTCACACACACACACTTACACACGCACACATACTCACATATGCACACACACATACTCAAACACACACATGCTCACACACACACGCTTGCACACGTACTCACACACACACTTACACACATACGCACGCACACATGCTCACACACTTGCACACGTACTCACACACACACATACAGACACACACACGCTCACACGCACACGCACACACTTACAAACATACACACACACACTTACACACGCACACATACTCACACATGCACACACACATACTCACACACACACGCTCACACACACACGCTTGCACACGTACTCACACACACACTTACACACATACACACACACACACGCTCACACACTTGCACACGTACTCACACATACACACACACGCACACACACACACTTACAAACATACACACGCACACATGCTCACACACACACACTTACACACGCACACATACTCACACATGCACACACACATACTCACACACACACATGCTCCCACACACACACATGCACACATAATGACACACACACATGCACACACGCACACATACTCACACACACACATGCATACACACACACATGCTCACACACACACACACACTGTTCTCACCTGAGAGGTTTCAGTGAGGTATATAAGGTGCTTATTTATTTCAGAAAATATTCTGTATTTATTGAAAACGTATTAATTTAATTGATTCCACATATTCAGTATTTGCTAATTGATACCGTATCCATACAGCAGCTGCTTGCTTGATGTTCAACAGTGTGCAGTTAGATCGATTTGCTGAAGTTCTGTGTATAAAAAATAAGATTTTCAGAGCATGTAATGTGTATTTCTTATTCACTTTGAACCCTTTCATTTCAGTCACAGCCGTGCGAGACACAATCACCAAAATCGCCGAAAATAGGGGTGCCGAAAGTAGGAGGACTGAAAGTAGGGGCTCTAAAAAGAAGGGGGGCAGGAAGTAGAAAAGGAGGCAGGAAGTAGAGAAGGGGGCAGGAAGTAGAAAAGGGGGCAGGAAGTAGAAAAGGGGGCAGGAAGTAGAGAAGGGGGCAGGAAGTAGAGAAGGGGGCCCTCTGATTGGCGTGATGCATCTTTTCAGAAATACAACTCAAAGAAACTCTAACAGAGAAATTTGATGAGTTAATAAAATGTCACTTTTGTTTTAATTTTTTTTTTTAAATGTTTCTTAATTAACAATGTGTGTGTGTGTGTGTGTGTGTGTGTGTGTGTGTGTGTGTCGAAATGACTAAATAAATATTGCCGTAACGCAGTCTGGCCAACGCTGGTAAAAGACATTTTCGTGGTTGGTGTATTATTTGAAAACATGTTGTCCGGCCAACATCTCTCGTCAGCGCTTGGTGTGAAGCCGCATGTTTCCCACAATGCATTTTGATAGCTCTGTGTGTGTGTGTGTGTGTTTCACAGTGTGTGTGTGTGTGTGTGTGTGTGTGTGTGTGTGTGTGTGTGTGTGTTTCACAGTGTGTGTGTGTGTGTGTGTGTGTGTGTGTGTGTGTGTGTGTGTCCAATCCGATTCCTCGGAGGTGAAGTCACCGTTAGCTGTGAGGTGTTTCATCACTTTCACTCTCTGGATATCAACAGCTAGAAACATCTGGCTCTATACCATGACTCACATCTCACCTCTTAAAGATCTCACACACACACACACACACACACACACACACACACACACACACACACTCTCTCTCTGCGTATGTATCAGCTGACGGTTTGTGTGACAGATTCCTCTCGTGTGTAAAGAGACTCTTGTGTAATCTAAACAGAGTTCAGACTGACTTGGAATCTGAAACCCTCCCAAACGTGAAGAGATCATCAGTAATGATAAAGAGTTTATTCAGTTAGAACACACTCAAAAAACCTTGAAAATCTCCTTCTCTGAGAACAGAAACCCAAGCCCAGCCAAACCAAACCAGCGTAAAGCTCAGCTCTGAAAGCAACGAAAGAGACTTCAGATACAGTATTAGGGGACCACTAAGGTCTATATAAAAGAGACTTCAGATACAGTATTAGGGGACCACTAAGGTCTATATAAAAGAGACTTCAGATACAGTATTAGGGGACCACTAAGGTCTATATAAAAGAGACTTCAGATACAGTATTAGGGGACCACTAAGGTCTATATAAAAAGGACTTCAGATACAGTATTAGGGGACCACTAAGGTCTATATAAAAGAGACTTCAGATACAGTATTAGGGGACCACTAAGGTCTATATAAAAGAGACTTCAGATACAGTATTAGGGGACCACTAAGGTCTATATAAAAGAGACTTCAGATACAGTCTTAGGGGACCACTAAGGTCTATATAAAAGAGACTTCAGATACAGTATTAGGGGACCACTAAGGCCTATATAAAAGAGACTTCAGATACAGTATTAGGGGACCACTAAGGCCTATATAAAAGAGACTTCAGATACAGTATTAGGGGACCACTAAGGTCTATATAAAAGAGACTTCAGATACAGTATTAGGGACCACTAAGGTCTATATAAAAGAGACTTCAGATACAGTATTAGGGGACCACTAAGGTCTATATATAAAGAGACTTCAGATACAGTATTAGGGGACCACTAAGGTCTATATAAAAGAGACTTCAGATACAGTATTAGGGGACCACTAAGGTCTATATAAAAGAGACTTCAGATACAGTATTAGGGGACCACTAAGGTCTATATATAAAGAGACTTCAGATACAGTATTAGGGGACCACTAAGGTCTATATATAAAGAGACTTCAGATACAGTATTAGGGGACCACTAAGGTCTATATAAAAGAGACTTCAGATACAGTATTAGGGGACCACTAAGGTCTATATATAAAGAGACTTCAGATACAGTATTAGGGGACCACTAAGGTCTATATAAAAGAGACTTCAGATACAGTATTAGGGGACCACTGAGCCTGTAACCGATCATAATAAATAAAAACATTTACAGACAATAGCAACCAGCTAGCCTGACCAGCCAGACCCACATCCAGATGTTGGGTCTGGGAACTCCCCATTGGCAGGGCTCAATCAGAGGGGTGTGTGTGTTTCATTGTGTGTGTGTGTGTGTTTCCTTGTGTGTGTGTGTTAAATTGTGTGTGTGTGTTAAATTGTGTGTGTGTGTGGGTGTCTGTCTGTGTGTGTGTGTCGTCCTGGACTCTAAATGTTGGACCCTTTAAACGGTAAATATCTGTGAAGGTTAACAGGGAGAAGTCGGTGTGTTCTGTGTGTGTTTCATTGTGTGTGTGTGAGTGTGTGTGTGTGTAGTCCTAACCAGCATGAATGAGTTGCATTTCACTCCTTTCCTTTCCTTCGTTTCCTTTCTTCCTTTCCTTCAGAAATCTGCAGTTTAACGGCGTGCCCGTGCCTCAGTGATGACTCACTTCTGTCCGACCTCGTACGTCTCCCACCAAAGATTTTAAGATTTAAAGCCGTGGGAGACGAAGAAGAAGAGCTGCTGCTCTTCGGCTTTCAGAATCTAAAACTGAGTCCTGCCTCTGCAAGCTTTGTGTCCTTATGTACGTCCAACCTGACCTTACGAGTGTGTGTGTGTGTGTGTGTGTGTGTACATGTGTGTGAGTGTGTGTGCGTGTCAATAACGCAGCATTTCATTGTTATTGTAACAGAGCATTAGTAAAATGCTCCTAGACTCGTGCACAGCACGTGCACACTATGCTTGTTACACACAGGGACGCACAGCAGCACACACACACACACACACACACACACACACACACACACACACACACACACACACACACACACACACACACAGCACACACACACAGCAGCACACACACATGCAGAAGATTACATATAACAAATATTAGGGTGTAAATCCTCCATCATAACAGCAATGCTCCGAGGTCCAAGCGCGCCTGGCTTTTAAAGGGAATGGGAGCTGATCTCTGATTGGTTGATTGCATGTTACGCCCATGTGGTGAAAGGGTCCCAGTTTGGTTAGATTTAGACCCCGAAACTACTAGTCAGCGTTATATTTAGTAAACAACAGCCGTGTAACTGTAAAAGATTTAAATACTGATGAAAATAAGCGTCAAAACTTAAAAAAATAAATAAATAAAAAAAGACGTAGGAAAGGCAACAACAGGTCAACAATAGTAACAAAAGCTTGTTTGAAAAAAAAACACAGAAGAAGCAAAAAAGGAAGGAAGGAAGGAAGGAAGGAAAGAAGATAAAAAAAGGAAGGAAGGAAAAAAGGAAGGAAGGAAGGAAGGAAAAGGTCCAAAGAAGGAGACCAAAACGTCAAGTTAGGTAGAAAAAAGTCCCTATAAAGGGGACTTATCAAGGGGATAATCAATGATTTTTGTCCCGCAACAATCACAAAAAAACTCAAATTTTTCGGTAAGGACTGGCTTGCCCACACCTAGCTAACGTTAGCTGACTAGCAGCTAACTTCTCCTCTGGTAGCCTGTCTCTGGGTGTGTAAATAATCCGCTCCCTGTCCTCTACACTCTGGAAAGCCACAAAGCAAACTCCCAGCAGCAGGAGCAGCAGCTGTGGGATTTATCTCGACTGCCTCCTTGTGTGTGTGTGTGTGTGTGTGTGTGTGTGTGTGTGTGTGTGTGTGTGTGTGTGCGTGCGCGCGTTTCAGTGTGTGCTTGTGCATGCATGTGTGTGTTTCATAGTGTGTGCGAGTGTGTGTATGAATGAGTGTGTGTGCGAAAGTGTTTGCGCGAGTGTGTGTGCGAGTATGTGTGTGATTATGTGTGTGCAAAAGTGTGTGTGCGAGTGTGTGTGTGTGTGTGTGTGTGTGCGAGTATGTGTGTGATTATGTGTGTGCAAAAGTGTGTGTGCGAGTGTGTGTGTGTGTGTGTGTGTGTGTGTGTGTGTGTGTGTGTGTGTGTGTGTGTGTGCGCGTGTTTGCGAGTCCAGGTCCAGATTGAACTGTGTAATGCGGACCTTTCCGGACTTTAAGAAGCACTGAGGTCTATGCTGAGATCGAGCTGAGGTGTGTGTGTGTGTGTGTGTGTGTGTGTGTGTGTGTGTGTGTGTGTGTGTGTGTGTGTGTGTGTGTGTGTGTGTGTGTGTGTGTGTTTCATAGTGTGTGCGAGTGTGTGTATATGAATGAGTGTGTGTGCGAAAGTGTTTGCGCGAGTGTGTGTGTGTGTGTGTGTGTGTGCGTATGTGTGTGATTATGTGTGTGCAAAAGTGTGTGTGCGAGTGTGTGTGTGTGTGTGTGTGTGTGTGTGTGAGTATGTGTGTGATTATGTGTGTGCAAAAGTGTGTGTGCGAGTGTGTGTGTGTGTGTGTGTGTGTGTGTGTGTGTGTGTGTGTGTGTGTCGAGTCCAGGTCCAGATTGAACTGTGTAATGCGGATCTTTCCGGACTTTAAGAAGCACTGAGGTCTATGCTGAGATCGAGCTGAGGTGTGTGTGTGTGTGTGTGTGTGTGTGTGTGTGTGTGTGTGTGTGTGTGTGTGTGTGTGTGTGTGTGTCACATGTGAGTGCGTTCAACACGAAACAACAACAGCACTCCATGTTTAACAGCCAAGGAGAAGATCTTTGATTACAAAGCTGCTTCAGCTTCAAGGGCCATCTCTCTCTCTCTCTCTCTCTCTCTCTCTCTCTCTCTCTCTCTCTCTCTCTCTCTCTCTCTCTCTCTCTCTCTCTCTCTCTCCTCTCTCTCTCTCTCTCTCTGTCTCTCTGTCTCTGGCTCTCTCTCTCTCTCTCTGTCTCTCTCTCCTCTCTCTCTCTCTCTCTCTCTCTCTCTCTCTCTCTCTCTCTCTCTCTCTCTCTCTCTGTCTCTCTCTCTCTCTCTCTCTCTCTCTCATCCCTCGTTTCCTGTGATGTGGAGCTGATTAGTCCGAGCTCTTCGCCGTCACGCTGTGGCAGTTATCATCTTTCCCTTTCATCGTCTCCTTATCTCTGCTGTTATTAAGCATCTTTTCCCTGCCGTTCCCTCACCTTTCTTTCTCTTGTTTTGCATTATAAAAATGTCGCAAAAAGCAGACACAGAATATAAACTTGAGTATGTTGTCCTTAAGGCTTAAACACCAGAAACGCAGGCTGTTTCCAGGGGACCGACCCCCCGGTGTCCCTCCTACCAGAGTAATAAGGGGATGGTTAGTTGGCTTGTTAGTACCACGGATGGATTACTGGAAAATTACCAAGGGCCCTAAGACCAGACGTAAAAAATAACTACAAAGAGAACAAAAACCCCACAAAGAGATGCAAAAGGTACAAAAAGAAGCCAAGATGGTGGCAAAGACACGCTGAACAGCTGCAAATACACGCCAAAAGCACCAAAAAGAAGTAAATCAAGCTGCAAAACGACCACAAAGAGATGCAAAATGGCCATAAAGAGTCTTAAAAGAATCTACAGAGACGCACAACAACCACAGAGAGACCCGAGGCGATCGCAAAGAGACGCAAAAGGACCCAAAGCAGTTGCTTAACTGCCGCTAATAGATGCAAAACCAGACGCAAAGGACCTGCAAAGAGAGGCTAAACCACCACAAAGAAGCAAAATGACCACAGAGACACAAAACCAGCCGAAAAGAGACGCAAACCCAGCGGTGTCAAACTCAACTTCCCAGAGGGCCACACTGGAAAAGGAGAATTGCATCAAGGGCCAGATGTGGAGTTTATTTTCATGCTTTTATTTTGAAAAAGTCAAATATCTTTGACTGTATTATTCCATGTCTCGTATAGTCTTCTCTCTTACAGTTTGGTCCACGTAAAGCTCTAAAAAAAAAAAAGGCAGCAAATAGTCCCTTTTAGAAATCTGAGAAGTTGGCAAATCAAGCAAATCAAAGATTACATTTTAAAAGTCGACTCACAGCCGTACCTGTAATTTAGAAAACTCGGCTTCTGGGGGTATTTCTAGGTGTCTCAAAAGTTGTCAAATCTACCAGATTCTGCTCTAAGTTGTGGTGTAGTTGCCACTTTTGTTTCGGTGCACACCTGGGCGGGGCCAATATTTATCGTGAATCTAAATTGATATGCGGGCCGGATCAAAACCCGCCAGGGGCCTAGGGGTGGGGGGAAAAAATCGATACAGCATAGTATCGCGATATTTTTCGTGGCAATACTGTATCGATACACAGACGCCAAGTATGGATCTTTTATGATATGTGTGTTGGTCAGTTTGTCTGCTTGACAATCACATTTTGCACCAATAAAACTGAAGTGTGATGAACAAACAGAGAAATGTATCTTTTTAGATACACCAGATGTTGACAAAATTGTCCTTTCGGGACATCATTTGAAATTGGGAAAAATCTGAAGTTGTAAAAAAGGTAAAATATTGCAATATATCGCAGAATATTGCAATATCTTTAAAATCGCAATCATATCGTATCGGGACATAAGTATCGGGATGATATCGTATCGTGAGGCCTCTGGTGATTCCCACCCCTACAGGGGCCCCGGGTTCGGCCCGCGGGCCTCGAGTTTGACCCCTGTGCTGTAACACGAGGCTCGATGCGAGTCCTGACCCAGAAACAGGGACTGGGGCGGTCCAATCTGCTTGCTGCTCCGGTCCTTCCTCCGGGCGACGACTTGGTGCCTTTCTTTTATCCACGCAGCAGTTTTCTCTTCCCTCCGTCCCCCCGGGTCTGTAATGGATTCACCCTCTTCTGTTAGTCCTCTCTCTCCTTCCCTCCTGCGTCTGTTTATGCAGACGCATAAAAGGCAAACAAGAGGACAAAAGACTTCCTGACACCCGAGAACAAAGAGAGAGAAGTCTCTGTTTGTTGCTTATAATACGGCTCCTTTCACACTCGCTGTGTGTGTGTGTGTGTGTGTGTGTGTGTGTGTGTGTGTGTGTGTGTGTGTGTGTGTGTGTGTGTGTGTGTGTGTGTGTGTGTGTGTGTGTGTGTGTGTGTGTGTGTGTGTCTTTGGACTCCACCTCGTTATGAAACTCAACCCAGCGGTGTCTCTTCAGACTCTAAACCAGCATGGCTCCGTGTGACGCTTATGAGTTCAATTTTCTTATGAGCACAAACGGACATTTGGAAAAAATGTCACTTTTTCCAATTTTCTGTTTTTTATTCAGAGGATCAGAAATTTAGAAAATTAACCTGCAACGTGTCAGCTGTTTGGAGATTCTTCAGCGTGTGAGCAGAAGATAACAAGTCGGCAATATGCAACACAGGAGACAGTAGGGCGTGGAGCGATGACCAAAAACCCCAAATTTACATAGTTTTTAGTGTGATATTGGATGTGAAAAGAAGGAAATGGTTCTAACATTGCTCTTTAGATGTGTGGGAATGTCCCACACCAGGAGTCATTTATATCGTTCTATTTCATAGTGATCCATTATCTGGTCAACACATGTTCTAGTAAAGAAAAGATAGAAAATAAATATTTGCGTGTGCTGTAAAGTGGTTAGAAAAATTTAATCTGAATCGGCTAAAATCGGTATCGGAAGGGTCTAACTCAATGAAAATTGGAAATCGGAATCGGCCTAGAAAGTTGTAATCGGTGCACATCTAGTCCATATTCTGCAGAGTAGAGGGAGAGAATACCATCGCAGTATTATGAATAATTGGAGCCCAGACGCAATTTTGTAATTTTCTAAATTTCTGATCCTCTGAATAAAAAACAGAAAATTGGAAAAACAGTTTAAAGATGCAATTTTTTTAAATTGTTAAAGCGGAAAAAAAAATTAGAAATTGGATATTGGAACCAAATTTTTCTGTTTTTCCAAATGTCCGTTTGTGCTTAGAAAATTGAACTGATAAGAGTTAAACTGACCATCTCTTTTATATAGACCTTAGTGGTCCCCTAATACTGTATCTGAAGTCTCTTTTATATAGACCTTAGTGGTCCCCTAATACTGTATCTGAAGTCTCTTTTATATAGACCTTAGTGGTCCCCTAATACTGTATCTGAAGTCTCTTTTATATAGACCTTAGTGGTCCCCTAATACTGTATCTGAAGTCTCTTTTATATAGACCTTAGTGGTCCCCTAATACTGTATCTGAAGTCTCTTTTATATAGGCCTTAGTGGTCCCCTAATACTGTATCTGAAGTCTCTTTTATATAGACCTTAGTGGTCCTCTAATACTGTATCTGAAGTCTCTTTTATATAGACCTTAGTGGTCCCTGTATCTAAAGTCTCTTTTATATAGACCTGTGGTCCCCTTTATCTGAAGTCTCTTTTATATAGACCTT
>NC_041352.1:26692880-26712880 GCF_004354835.1 Perca flavescens
TCTCTGGATGGATCAGGCGTTACTAACGTGTGGGGGAACCAGGTCTCTGGTCTCTGGGTGGATCAGGCGTTAGCAACGTGTGTGGGGAACCAGGTCTCTGGGTCTCTGGGTGGATCAGATGTTAGCAACGTGTGTGAGGGAACCACAGGTCTCTGGTCTCTGGGTGGATCAGATGTTAGCAACGTGTATGAGGGAACCAGGTCTCTGGGTCTCTGGATGGATCAGGCGTTACTAACGTGTGTGGGGAACCAGGTCTCTGGGTCTCTGGATGGATCAGATGTTAACAACGTGTATGGGGGAACCAGGTCTCTGGGTCTCTGGATGGATCAGATGTCACCAACGTGTGTGGGGAACCAGGTCTCTGGGTCTCTGGATGGATCAGATGTCACCAACGTGTGTGAGGGAACCAGGTCTCTGGTCTCTGGTCTCTGGATGGATCAGGCGTTACTAACGTGTGTGAGGGAACCAGGTCTCTGGTCTCTGGGTGGATCAGGCGTTAACAGCGTGTGTGTGGGGAACCAGGTCTCTGGGTCTCTGGGTGGATCAGATGTTAACAACGTGTGTGGGGAACCAGGTCTCTGGTCTCTGGATGGATCAGATGTTAACAACGTGTATGGGGAACCAGGTCTCTGGGTCTCTGGATGGATCAGATGTCCCAACGTGTGTGGGGAACCAGGTCTCTGGGTCTCTGGATGGATCAGATGTCACCAACGTGTGAGGGAACCAGGTCTCTGGTCTCTGGTCTCTGGATGGATCAGGCGTTACTAACGTGTGTGAGGGAACCAGGTCTCTGGTCTCTGGGTGGATCAGACGTTAGCAACGTGTGTGAGGGAACCAGGTCTCTGGGTCTCTGGGTGGATCAGATGTTAGCAACGTGTGTGAGGGAACCAGGTCTCTGGTCTCTGGGTGGATCAGACGTTAGCAACGTGTGTGAGGGAACCAGGTCTCTGGTCTCTGGATGGATCAGATGTTAGCAACGTGTATGAGGGAACCAGGTCTCTGGGTCTCTGGATGGATCAGATGTCACCAACGTGTGTGAGGGAACCAGGTCTCTGGGTCTCTGGATGGATCAGATGTCACCAACGTGTGTGAGGGAACCAGGTCTCTGGTCTCTGGTCTCTGGATGGATCAGGCGTTACTAACGTGTGTGGGGAACCAGGTCTCTGGTCTCTGGGTGGATCAGGCGTTAGCAACGTGTGTGAGGGAACCAGGTCTCTGGGTCTCTGGGTGGATCAGATGTTAGCAACGCGTGTGTGAGGAACCAGGTCTCTGGTCTCTGGGTGGATCAGGCGTTAGCAACGTGTGTGGGGGGAACCAGGTCTCTGGTCTCTGGGTGGATCAGATGTTAGCAACGTGTATGAGGGAACCAGGTCTCTGGGTCTCTGGATGGATCAGGCGTTACTAACGTGTGTGAGGGAACCAGGTCTCTGGGTCTCTGGATGGATCAGATGTCACCAACGTGTGTGGGGAACCAGGTCTCTGGTCTCTGGTCTCTGGATGGATCAGGCGTTACTAACGTGTGTGAGGGAACCAGGTCTCTGGTCTCTGGGTCTCTGGATGGATCAGACGTTAGCAACGTGTGTGAGGGAACCAGGTCTCTGGTCTCTGGGTGGATCAGACGTTAGCAACGTGTGTGAGGGAACCAGGTCTCTGGGTCTCTGGGTGGATCAGATGTTAGCAACGTGTGTGAGGGAACCAGGTCTCTGGTCTCTGGGTGGATCAGACGTTAGCAACGTGTGTGAGGGAACCAGGTCTCTGGTCTCTGGGTGGATCAGATGTTAGCGTGTATGAGGGAACCAGGTCTCTGGGTCTCTGGATGGATCAGACGTTACTAACGTGTGTGAGGGAACCAGGTCTCTGGGTCTCTGGATGGATCAGACGTTAGCAACGTGTGTGAGGGAACCAGGTCTCTGGTCTCTGGGTCTCTGGATGGATCAGACGTTAGCAACGTGTGTGAGGGAACCAGGTCTCTGGTCTCTGGGTCTCTGGATGGATCAGACGTTAGCAACGTGTGTGAGGGAACCAGGTCTCTGGTCTCTGGGTGGATCAGACGTTAGCAACGTGTGTGAGGGAACCAGGTCTCTGGGTCTCTGGGTGGATCAGATGTTAGCAACGTGTGTGAGGGAACCAGGTCTCTGGTCTCTGGGTGGATCAGACGTTAGCAACGTGTGTGAGGGAACCAGGTCTCTGGTCTCTGGGTGGATCAGATGTTAGCAACGTGTATGAGGGAACCAGGTCTCTGGTCTCTGGATGGATCAGACGTTACTAACGTGTGTGAGGGAACCAGGTCTCTGGATGGATCAGACGTTAGCAACGTGTGTGAGGGAACCAGGTCTCTGGTCTCTGGGTCTCTGTTTGTACCTGAGCTCCGTTTCAGGTCTGAACATGTTTTACTGACATCAAGACAATGATTGCAGGGGCCTCGGGGTCGTCTCGAGGGCCCGATAATAACTCTGGGATGCATTAAACCACCCCCCACACACACACACACACACACACACACACACACACACACACACACACACACACACACACACACACACACACCCCTGTCCTACATCTCTGAGCCTCCTTCAGGCTGCAGCTTGTCTTTGAAGTTTGCAGCTCTGTGATCAGAGAAGCTGCAACAACTGCAGCCAGATGGTGTGTGTGTGTGTGTGTGTGTGTGTGTGTGTGTGTGTGTGTGTGTGTGTGTGTGTGTGTGTGTGTGTGTGTGTGTGTGTGTGTGTGTGTGTGTGTGTTTCATAGAGCGTGTATATGTGCGCGTGTGTGCATGCGTGCGTGTTTCATTGTGTGTGTGTGTGTGTGTGCGTGATTTTCATTGTGTATGTGTGTGCGTGCGTGTGTGTGTGCGTGCTTGTTTCATTGTGTGTATGTGCGTGTGTGTGCATGCGTGCGTGTTTCATTGTGTGTGTGTGTGTGTGTGTGATTTTCATTGTGTATGTGTGTGCGTGCGTGTGTGTGTGTGTGTTGTTTCATTGTGTGTATATGTGTGTGTGTGCATGTGTTTCATTGTGTGTGTGTGTGTGTGTGTGTGTGTGTGTGTGTGTGTGTGTTTCATTGTGTATGTGTGTGCGTACGTGTTTGTGTGTGTATTTCATAGTGTGCGTGTGTGTGTGTGTCATAGTGTGTGTATGTGCATGTGTGTGCATGCGTACATGTTTCATTGTGTGTCTGTGTGTGTGTGTGTGTGTGTGTGCATGTGTTTCATTGTGTATGTGTGTGCGTGCGTGCGTGTGTGTGTGTGTCTGTGCATGTGTGTTTCATTGTGTGTGCGTGTGTGTTTGTATGTGTGTCTGTGCATGTGTGTTTCATTGTGTGTGCGTGTGTCTGCGTGAGGGAAGGGAATATTTCACCGTACGTAAGAAATAATAAGAAATAATCAGCATATGTGTGTGTGTGTGTGTGTGTGTGTGTGTGTGTGTGTGTGTGTGTGTGTGTGTGTGTGTGTGTGTGTGTGTGTGTGAGGGAAGGGAATACCCTTAACTTTAACTGGCTATCAAGTTATTCTTTCATTAGTCAGACGTGTCCCAGAAGAAGTGTATTCAGAGAAAGAGGTGAACTTTGATGCAGGAGAAGATGTTAAAGTTTCTAAACTCTTACCATCTGTGGGAGACCCTGTGAGTTATAGCCTTTAATCTAATCTCTCTCTCTCTCTCTCTCTCTCTGCTCTTCATCACAGCTCAGAGACTTTATTGCTCCCGGTTCAGACTCAACACCGTGTAAAATTAGTTTCTGGAGAACAGGCCGAATGTGTCGCTTTATCACCTTTTTATCTGGTCTTCTTTAATTGACCTGCAGCGGAGCAGCGGAGCTCCAACCAGTGAACCAACCGGACGCAGAGATCGATTCATCACAAAGTCCGACTTCTCTGAGAAGTCAGCGGGGCCGCACGTAGATAAAAGCACACGGTGCTCTGTTCGTTATCCAGAGGAACAGGGACACCGGGGGATTAATCTAACGCCCCCTTTTTTACAGCTGTGAGCAGAACAAACTGAATTCCATTTCCCTCCCATTTATTTTAACCCTCTTGTTGTCCTCGGGGTCAAGTTTGACCCATTTTCAAAAAGTTTATACAGTACAGGCCAAAAGTTTGGACACACCTTCTCATTCAATGCGTTTCCTTTTTATTTTCATGACTATTTACATTGTAGATTCTCTCTGAAGGCATCAAAACTATGAATGAACACATATGGAATTATGTACTTAACAAAAAAGTGTGAAATAACTGAAAACATGTCTTATATTTTAGATTCTTCAAAGTAGCCACCCTTTGCTTTTTTATTAATAAGGGAAATAATTCCACTAATGAACCCTGACAAAGCACACCTGTGAAGGTAAAACCATTTCAGGTGACTACCTCATGAAGCTCATTGAGAGAACACCAAGGGTTTGCAGAGTTATCAAAAAAAGCAAAGGGTGGCTACTTTGAAGAATCTAAAATATAAGACATGTTTTCAGTTATTTCACACTTTTTTGTTAAGTACATAATTCCATATGTGTTCATTCATAGTTTTGATGCCTTCAGTGAGAATCTACAATGTAAATAGTCATGAAAATAAAAAGGAAACACATTGAATGAGAAAGTGTGTCCAAACTTTTGGCCTGTCCTGTAGATAAATGCACACGGTGATCTGTTCGTTATCCAGAGGAATGGGGACACTGGGGGATTAATCTAACGCTCCCTTTTTGTTTTTTTGTTTTTTTTTTAAAGCTGTGAACAGAACAAACTGAATTCCATTCCCCTCCCATTTATTTTAACCCTCTTGTTTTCCAAACTGTAAGTGAAAAGACTTTATAAGATATTAAAGATATTTGACTTCTCTCTTAAATAAAACCATTTCAATAAACTCTACATCTACATACACACTCTACATATGATTCTCATTTCCCAGTGTGGCCCCCACTGAAGTTAAGTTTGACACCGCTGGTTTAAAGAAATGCAAACAACCCAGAGAGATCATTCTCATATCCCAGAATGCATCTGCACAGCGCCGGCAATGCAAGACTACTGCAAGTATAATCCGTAAAATGAAGTCTAAAAATGGCTCCTGTGACTGTTATACTATGTTGTTTTCTAACTAAACTGAAGGGTTTGCGTGTTTGTTCAGGAGGGAGGCTTCTCGTCTCGGGAATAATGAAAATCAGCTTCTCTTGGCTCCTCCGGCAGCTGCTGGAAACATTAGATATTGAGAAATTAGATGCAGATGAAAAGTACAGCCCTGATTTTCCAAAAACCGGGAATTCTTCCATGTTCGTTTCAGGCCAAACTGGTTTCAGTTTACTTTAGTTTCCACAGCAATTAAATCTGGGGTTGCAGAGTGCGGGTGGCCAAAAGAAACTAGATATTTCTAATGAATTGCACTTTTGTGTACATTGACATTGTTAAAGTAAAATGTACTCAGTTCAAAGAAAGTAGTTTGTTTCATTTAATTAAGTTTTATGTAGGGTTCAATTTGTATCAAGCAGTATACTCAAAATTAAATAATTAAGTTATCAAAAAGCATGGCAGTTCATGTCCTGGAAGAAGTTAAGGAGAAAACACAAGACTTTCACCCAAGAAACACGAGTTCATGTCCTGGAGAAGTTAAGGAGAAAACACAAGACTTTCACCCAAGAAACAGGTGTTCATGTGCTGAAGAAATTAAGGAGAAAACACAAGACTTTCACCCAAGAAACACGAGTTCATGTGCTGAAGAAATTAAGGAGAAAACACAAGACTTTCACCCAAGAAACAGGTGCTCATGTCCTGAAGACGTTAAGGAGAAAACACAAGACTTTCACCCAAGAAACACGAGTTCATGTCCTGAAGAAGTTAAGGAGAAAACACAAGACTTTCACCCAAGAAACAGGTGCTCATGTCCTGAAGACGTTAAGGAGAAAACACTAGACTTTCACCCAAGAAACACGAGTTCATGTGCTGAAGAAATTAAGGAGAAAACACAAGACTTTCACCCAGGAAACAGGAGTTCATGTCCTGGAGAAGTTAAGGAGAAAACACAAGACTTTGCCTTGTCACCTTAGGGTTCAATTTTGTAGGATATCATCATTTTCATACGAAATCATGCAAACCGGTTCATGATGAATGCGTTGCATTGATAACTACTACAGAAATGTGAAACATACTGTATTTTAAAAGAGCCACCAAGTCTTTAAACATAGAAGAAAGTTCCCACGATCCCTGGTCTCCTGGGTGAAAGTCCTGTGGATTTTCACCCTTTCATACAACTCTCTACAGTGTAAATTCACACACAATCGCAAGGTAATATGAGTCAATGGAGGCCAAACTGCCTTAATAAACACACTAAAAAGTGAGTATGTGTCTTGATAACACAGCAATAATGGCAAACGAATTGGCCATTTCATGAGATCAGTCTGGCTGGTAACAGCTGGAGGGTGTTTTTTTTTTTTAAGCACACTTACCAACACAACCAGATCATTTATCTCCAAGTGTGACTTCTAAGCATCAAACATGTCTTTGATTAATCCGATTCTTTGGCTGAAAGAAGCCACAAAGTAAGAAAACATCAAACAGACATCGTAGATCTTTAATGATCTCATCTGAAATAACCTGGAATCTGACGAGCAGCAACTTGTCTCCTCCTAAATGAAGTGGTGCGAGTTGGGACTGGAAATCTCTCAGTCAAGTGTTCCCAGTCTGATAGTTTCTGCTCATTTTGTGCCACGATGCAACTTAACCCCAACGCATCACAAAGAGCAGTTAACACCTGGAGCAGAGATGTGACAGCTGATGTTTAAACTCTCGGTTCAGCGTGGATTCACTCTGCCAATGTGCTGAGTCACACTTTAACCTCCTGTGTGTCTGTACTCAGAGAGATGGGAGTCAAACAACTGACGATCTGTGAAACCAGTCAAGCAACGCTGCTGCTGCTGCTGCTGCTATAAAAGTGTCCGACATAAAGTCATTCTTTAGTCTTCTGCTTGGGAGCGTGCATATGTTCCCACAGCTCTATGTTCCCACAGCTCTATGTTCCCACAGCTCTATGTTCCCACAGCTCTATGTTCCCACAGCCCTATGAGCAGCCTCCAACTGAGCTTGAAGACGTAGATGTGACGTGAGCAACGTGTCTGAAAGTGTGAAGTCTTCTGGTAGCTGTGCCGAGAGAAATCTCAATCATTCCCAATCTTACAGAGACGGAGAGTGTAGGTATATGTAAGGAGATAACATAGACACAGGCTAATTACTGATCACTAACATGCTAGTTAACATTAGTAATTAAACCTAAACAGATAATGGAAGTCCAAACTGCCTGTGAGCTTCTCCTGTACTATACGGTAATTCTTCTACTGTGTGACAGTAAGTCTCGTGGTTATGACCCAATCGTTAGCCTATTTTTATAAAAGCGTCTGCTACGGAGCCATAACGTGAGCTACAAGGTAATGGAGCCTTTTATACATTGTCGTGTTTCTTTAGAAATAAACAACGGAGAAATAGAGTCTTTAAACGCTTCAGATGTAAAGTTATTCTCTGTCAAAGTGACGTCAAAATGAATGGGAGTCAATGGGATGCTAACGGGAGGTGATCTCTTTGTAGCGTCAAAATGGTGCCATAGGAGGTTCGAGTTCTGAAGCGAAGTTTACCCCCCCTTGGTACTAACTGAAGTTGGAGAAACAGCTAGCTAGCTCATGTAGTCCTTACCTGGCTACTGAGCATGTAGTCTTTACCTAGCTACTGAGCATGTAGTCCTTACCTAGCTACTGAACATGTAGTCTTACCTAGCTACTGAGCATGTAGTCCTTACCTAGCTACTGAGCATGTAGTCCTTACCTAGCTACTGAGCATGTAGTCCTTACCTAGCTAGCTCATGTAGTCCTTACCTAGCTACTGAGCATGTAGTCTTACCTAGCTACTGAGTCTTACCTAGCTACTGTAGTCTTACCTAGCTAGCTCTGGTATGTAGTCCTTAGCTAGCTCATGCCTTACCTAGCTAGCTCGTGTAGTCCTTACCTAGCTACTGAGCATGTAGTCCTTACCTAGCTAGCTCATGTAGTCCTTACCTAGCTACTGAGCATGTAGTCCTTACCTAGCTAGCTCATGTAGTCCTTACCTAGCTACTGAGCATGTAGTCTTACCTAGCTACTGAGCATGTAGTCTTACCTAGCTACTGAGTATGTAGTCTTACCTAGCTAGCTCATGTAGTCCTTACCTAGCTAGCTCATGTAGTCCTTACCTAGCTACTGAGCATGTAGTCCTTACCTAGCTAGCATGTAGTCCTTACCTAGCTGTCAGTCCTTACCTAGCTACTGAGCATGTAGTCCTTACCTAGCTAGCTCAGCTAGCTCATGTCCTAGTCCTACTGACCATGTGCCTTACCTACTGAGCATGTAGTCCTTACCTAGCTACTGCTCATGTAGTCCTTACCTAGCTACTGCTCATGTAGTCCTTACCTAGCTACTGAGCATGTAGTCCTTACCTACTGCTGTAGTCCTTACCTAGCTACTGAGCATGTAGTCCTTACCTAGCTAGCTCATGTAGTCCTTACCTAGCTACTGAGCATGTAGTCCTTACCTAGCTAGCTCATGTAGTCCTTACCTAGCTACTGAGCATGTAGTCCTTACCTAGCTACTGAGCATGTAGTCCTTACCTAGCTAGCTCATGTAGTCCTTACCTAGCTACTGAGTATGTAGTCCTTACCTAGCTAGCTCATGTAGTCCTTACCTAGCTACTGAGTATGTAGTCCTTACCTAGCTAGCTCATGTAGTCCTTACCTAGGGGAGACCTGAAGACAGAGACCTGAACACAGGGTGAAAAGAGTAGCTGCAGCAATGTGCAATACAACAAAAATATGGTGCTTTTTGAAAATTAAACCCTGTAAACCTGTTCTGGTACATCCTCTAAAATACCATTATGAACCTGAAAATGAGCAGAATATGAGCACTTTAATGAAAACAGGGCTGACTGTGTAGGTTCACTGAAGTTGGATAAGCAGCTGATCACCGTGGAGACGGAGGATAAAGTGATTTTCCGCGTCATAACTGTGCCGAAGTAGAAACAGCTGTGCCGTGTTTTTGGTGTCTGATGAGCATCGTTGGCAACAGAAACGGAGCATGATGTCATTGCTGGAGATCTCCAACTCCCAAGTGTGTGTATGTGTGTGTCTGTCTGTGTGTGTGTGTGTGTGTGTGTGTGTGTGTCTCTTTATGTGTGTGAGTGTGTGTGTGTATGTGTGCGTGTCTGGATGTGTGTGTGTGTGTGTGTGTGTGTGTGTGTGTGTGTTTTTTGTCTGGATGTGTGTGTGTGTGTGTGGTCTGTGTGTGTGTGTGTGTGTGTGTGTGTGTCTCTTTATGTGTGTGTGTGTGTGTGTGTGTGTGTGTGTGTGTGTGTGTGTGCGTGTCTGGATGTGTGTGTGTGTGTGTGTCTGTCTGTCTGTGTGTGTGTGTGTGTGTGTGTGTGTGTGTATTGTGTGCTGTGTGTCACCATGGAAATAAAACCAGTGGTTAGCTGCCAGACTAGATTTCCATGTAGATCGATTCCATAAAAGTGATGCGGTGAAAGCGGTTTGTCTCAGTTTCCAGCCCGTCAGGGGCCCATCAGGGGCCCAACAGGAAATGTTGGCACCAGTAGTACCAGGCCTTAGCAGTATGACTTACATTAATACATCCCTCTGTGCCAATTCTACAGGTTTTTGTTTCATAACATGGAACAGTGTCCATTCAGCGCTGAGATTAAGGGACACGAACAGGAAGGGGAGGTTTTGTTGCTAAAAAGACAAATGTGCACGTCAAAAACTTCTAAAAACTTCTGAAAACGTGTGTGTGTGTGTGTGTGTGTGTGTGTGTGTGTGTGTGTGTGTGTGTGTGTGTGTGTGTGTGTGCAGTACAGGCCAGAAGTTTGAACACACCTTCTCATTCAATGTGTTTCCTTTTTATTTTCATGACTATTTACATTGTAGATTCTCACTGAAGGCATCAAAACTATGAATGAACACATATGGAATTATGTACTTAACAAAAAATTCTACTCTTGACTCCTGTCTGTGTGTGTGTGTGTGTGTGTGTGTGTGTGTGTGTGTGTGTGTGTGTGTGTGTGTGTGTGTGTGTGTGTGTGTGTGTGTGTGTGTGTGTGTGTGTGTGTGTGTGTGTGTGTGTGTGTGTGTGTGTGTTGTGTGTGTGTCTGTCTGTGTGTGTGTGTGTGTCTCTGTGTGTATATGTGTGTCTTCCTTCTTATCTTAGAGTATATATATATATATTTAAATCTGTGGCTCCCCAACAGTTGTTCCATTCCCTCCGTTAACGTGCAGTCATTGCGATATGTCTAAGTGCCGTGCTGACGTGTTGTTGACGTGTTGTTGACGTGTTGTTGACGTGTTGTTGACGCTGTGCGTGAGGAACTTATTCTAAGAAACTCGTGTTGGTTGTCTGAAGCTACAGATGTTTGGTTAAATGAAAAATCGAGTCTGTTGTCGAACTGATTTCACCGCTAATGTTTCCCTGCATCCGTCTGGAAGATGTTGTAAATAATGAGAAACATGCAGCAGCTACAGGCCTGACAGAACATCAGATTATATTATTCTTTTATTCTTTTATATTATTATTCAATTCAACTGGACATATGAATATTTAGTTTGTCTGTTTACAGAAGCCTGGAAGTCCCTGAGAGACACATCGACTGTACAGTCCATGCAAATAATCCAGTCAGAGTAAGTAAAAGTCTTTGCAATCATATAGTGTGTGTGTGTGTGTGTGTGTGTGTGTCTCTCTGTGTCTGTGTGTGTGTGTGTATGTATGTACTGTAAGAGCAGCACGCCCAGAATGCACCTGAACACACCTCCCTGTAAGACCAGTACACCCAGAATGTACCTGAACACACCTCCCTGTAAGACCAGTACGCCCAGAATGCACCTGAACACACCTCCCTGTAAGACCAGTACGCCCAGAATGCACCTGAACACACCTCCCTGTAAGACCAGTACGCCCAGAATGCACCTGAACACACCTCCCTATAAGACCAGTACGCCCAGAATGCCCCTGAACACACCTCCCTGTAAGACCAGTACGCCCAGAATGCACCTGAACACACCTCCCTGTAAGACCAGTACACCCAGAATGTACCTGAACACACCTCCCTGTAAGACCAGTACGCCCAGAATGCACCTGAACACACCTCCCTGTAAGACCAGTACGCCCAGAATGCACCTGAACACACCTCCCTTTAAGACCAGCACGCCCAGAATGCACCTGAACACACCTCCCTGTAAGACCAGCACGCCCAGAATGCACCTGAACACACCTCCCTGTAAGACCAGCACGCCCAGAATGCACCTGAACACACCTCCCTGTAAGACCAGCACGCCCAGAATGCACCTGAACACACCTCCCTGTAAGACCAGCACGCCCAGAATGCACCTGAACACACCTCCCTGTAAGACCAGCACGCCCAGAATGCACCTGAACACACCTCCCTGTAAGACCAGTACGCCCATGGGCCACAGATGGGCACAGGTGCATTTGTTATTTAAACTACAGACTGTACAAACCGCAAACTTTATTACTCCTTTCAACCTTGACAAAGGCAGTGTTTGCCAGAGACATTCTTTCCATTTTTTACCTTTCACAACACAAACCCTAGACATATGTTTTCCAGAGTGAATTAAATTACATATTTTGCTGGAAGGAAACTCAATAAATAGCTTACAGTAGCTTAGTGTAGCTTTCACTGCCTCTTGGGGAGACAGGGCTAGAGTCTACGGAGCTAATCAACTGCATTTCCTGTCACTCTCTCTCTCTCTCTCTCTCTCTCTCTCTCTCTCTCTCTTCTCTTCAGCAGCTGTCCCACCGACATGACTATCCAAAACTTTTATTGAAAACTGTTGCAAATTCTCATCACTGCTGGTGTGAATAGTTTTGATGCGAAATATTTGCAGGCGATAATTTTGCATTACCGCGTCGCTTATTCGTCACTCCCCCGGTGTGTAACGGCATCTATTTGCACTATTTTTGAAGCCACTGAAGCATTAGAATGCTTAAAATCTGTACACCATTTTGGGTACAACATGATAGTTGCAGAGGAAAAACTGCATTTGATCATCATAATGTGGGCTTGTCTTTAAAAGGGAGACTCGTAGATACCCTAGAACCCGTTTTCATTCAGATATCTGGAGGTCAGAGGTCAAGGGACCTCTTTGAATGTGGCCATGCCAGTTTTTCCCCTCTCCAAAATTGACCCAACTTTTGAGCCTTATTTAGCCACCTTCGTAAAAAGCTAGCATGACATGGTTGGAACCAAATGGATTCCTTAGATCGTCCAGTTTCATATGATCCCACTAGTTTCTTTATTTTCTTTCTTTAAAACAGAGCCCGCTACAGCCTCTGAAAAACAGAAGCTCGTACTCCACTCTGGAAACATATTTACATGAATTACTCCTGTTTGTGTATATTTTACTAAAGATGTACACGTCAGCCTCCACTATTGTGGTTTCAGTCTCTCCACCAGATGTTGAACAGGCTGCAGAGCTTTGATTTCATTCAGACACAAAGAGCATTACAGCTTTTCTTGATTGCTTTGACGCAGCAGTCAACTCAAACTCCACATGTTCAAAACAGTTAACACACAGGCCGAACCAGTGGCACTCATGGTCGAAATTACACATTTACACAAGGCTCTAACCGTGCCAAAACATTTCTAATATGCAACAAAAGCAAATTTTGCCTCCAAACAACACAACTTGCAAACAAGTGTATGAGCTCTTCCAATCAACCTTTACACGGTGGACCAATAATATATAAATATAAAATATAATCCAGCATTCAGGGTGAATCAGTGCACCATTGCTTGTCTTTGTAGCCTATTACTGGACGTAGCTTTCATGCCAGAGACATTTGACTTCTTGCAAAGAATTGGATCCAGAATCAGAAATGCTTTGATGCAAATTTTATTGATTCTTATTTTCAAACTGTGGCTGAAAACTGAAATACTGTAAATAATACACAAAATGCAGATAAACCAAAATAAAATATATTACAGTAAAGTATAAACATCTATTACTGTAGAGTATAAGAAATAGCCACTATTGATTCAAAGTCTCTTGTGTCTTGACGATGGGGCCACATGGCCTAACCCTGCAGACTGATCCATGGGGCCACATGGCCTAACCCTGCAGACTGATCTATGGGGCCACATGGCCTAACCCTGCAGACTGATCCATGGGGCCACATGGCCTAACCCTGCAGACTGATCTATGGGGCCACATGGCCTAACCCTGCAGACTGATCTATGGGGCCACATGGTGTAACCCTGCAGACTGATCTATGGGGCCACATGGTCTAACCCTGCACACACTGATCTATGGGGCCACGTGGCCTAACCCTGCAGACTGATCTACGGGGCCACATGGCCTAACCTTGCAGACTGATCTATGGGGCCACATGGCCTAACCCTGCACACACTGATCTATGGGGCCACATGGTCTAACCCTGCACACTGATCTATGGGGCCACATGGTCTAACCCTGCACACACTGATCTATGGGGCCACGTGGCCTAACCCTGCAGAATGATCTATGGGGCCACATGGTCTAACCCTGCAGACTGATCTATGGGGCCACATGGTCTAACCCTGCAGACTGATCTATGGGGCCACATGGCCTAACCCTGCAGACTGATCTACGGGGCCACATGGCCTAACCCTGCAGAATGATCTATGGGGCCACATGGTCTAGCCCTGCAGACTGATCTATGGGGCCACATGGCCTAACCCTGCAGACTGATCTATGGGGCCACATGGTGTAACCCTGCAGACTGATTGCTCATTGAAGATTTGTGTGAAGGAGTGTCAAACAGGTGCTTCAGTGATGTCATACTGATGGAGGTAGTTTCTAATAGTTAGGAACAGACGGTTTCTGTTTGGTTACCATAGCTAAAACAACGGAGTTTGGACTGCTTTAACTGTTCTGCGACAGGGTGGGGGAAATGTGTCAATCCAATGAGAAAGGGTTAACACATTTGCACGAGGTGTCTTCTGCTCTGCTGAGACAATGACGATGAAAACCGAGTGGATCCCAGTTTCCTTAAGCAGGTCAAAGCAATCAAGAAAAACTGTAATAAGGTCCAACACTGGTCTGGCTCTCAGTCCGGCTCATCCCGAAGGTGGTGGAGGGAGTTGAAGTTAAGTTCTTCCGAACTATTTCTTTATGGAGATGGATTTGTGTCACGGTGAAACAGGAAAGACACGACCACAAAGTGTAACAAAGCTGGGAGAACATAAATATGACTGAATGCTGCAGCATTAATATTTCCCTTTTCAAACTGTATGTTTTTGTTTTTTCTAAAACATAAAAACTGTTACTCATAAAAAAACATTTGCTTTTTCTAGAACTAAAGGCACCGACACACCCAGTCCATCGACAATTTCTGTGGTTTTGCTGTGTATGTTTTTGTGGGTGTGGTTTTGCTGTGTGTGTTTTTGTGGGTGTGGTTTTGCTGTGTGTGTTTTGCTGTGTGTGTTTTTTGCAGGTGTGGTTTTGCTGTGTGTGTTTTTGTGGGTGTGGTTTTGCTATGTGTGTGTTTTGCAGGTGTGGTTTTGCTGTGTATGTTTTTGTGGGTGTGGTTTTGCTGTGTGTGTTTTGCTGTGTGTGTTTTTTGCAGGTGTGGTTTTGCTGTGTGTGTTTTGCTGTGTGTGTTTTTTGTGGGTGTGGTTTTGCTGTGTGTGTTTTTTTGTGGGTGTGGTTTTGCTGTGTGTGTTTTGCTGTGTGTGTTTTGCTGTGTGTGTTTTGCTGTGTGTGTTTTTGTGTGTGTGTTTTTTGCAGGTGTGGTTTTGCTGTGTGTGTTTTTGTGGGTGTGGTTTTGCTGTGTGTGTTTTGCTGTGTGTGTTTTTTTGCTGTGTGTGTTTGGTTTTGCTGTGTGTGTTTTGCAGGTGTGGTTTTGCTGTGTGTGTTTTTGTGGTGTGGTTTTGCTGTGTGTGTTTTTGTGTGGTGTGGTTTTGCTGTGTGTTTTGTGGGTGTGGTTTTTTGCTGTGTGTGTTTTGCTGTGTGTGTTTTGTGGGTGTGGTTTTGGTGTGTTTTTGCTGTGTGTGTTTTTTTGTGTGGGTGTGGTTTTGCTATGTGTGTGTTTTGTGTTTTGCAGGTGTGGTTTTTGTGGGTGTGGTTTTGCTGTGTGTGTTTTGCTGTGTGTGTTTTGTGGGTGTGGTTTTGCTGTGTGTGTTTTGCTGTGTGTGTTTTTTTGTGGGTGTGGTTTTGCTGTGTGTGTTTTTGTGGGTGTGGTTTTGCTGTGTGTGTTTTGCTGTGTTTTGTGTTTTGTGTGGTTTTGTGGTTTTTTTGCTGTGTGTGTTTTGCTGTGTGTGTGTTTTTTGCTGTGGGTGTGGTTTTTGCTGTGTGTGTTTTGCTGTGTGTGTTTTTTGCAGGTGTGGTTTTGCTGTGTGTGTTTTGTTTTTTGTGGGTGTGGTTTTGCTGTGTGTGTTTTTTGTGGGTGTGGTTTTGCTGTGTGTGTTTTTTTGTGGGTGTGGTTTTGCTGTGTGTGTTTTGCTGTGTGTGTTTTTGTGGGTGGTGTGTGTTTTTTGCTGTGTGTGTTTTTTGGTGGGTGTGGTTTTGCTGTGTGTGTTTTGCTGTGTGTGTTTTGCTGTGTGTGTTTTGTGTTTTTGCAGGTGTGGTTTTGCTGTGTGTGTTTTTTTGTGGGTGTGGTTTTGCTGTGTGTGTTTTGCTGTGTGTGTTTTTTTGCTGGTGTGTTTTGCTGTGTGTGTTTTTGTGGGTGTGGTTTTGCTGTGTGTGTTTTTGCTGTGTGTGTTTTTTGTGGGTGTGGTTTTGCTGTGTGTGTTTTTTTTTGCAGGTGTGGTTTTGCTGTGTGTGTTTTTTTGTGGGTGTGGTTTTGCTGTGTGTGTTTTTTTGGGTGTGGTTTTGCTGTGTGTGTTTTGCTGTGTGTGTTTTGTGGGTGTGGTTTTGCTGTGTGTGTTTTTTTGTGGGTGTGGTTTTGCTGTGTGTGTTTTTTGTGGGTGTGGGTGTGTTTTTTGCTGTGTGTGTTTTTTGGTGTGGTTTTGCTGTGTGTGTTTTTGCAGGTGTGGTTTTGCTGTGTGTGTTTTTTTGTGGGTGTGGTTTTGCTGTGTGTGTTTTTGTGGGTGTGTTTTTTGCAGGTGTGGTTTTGCTGTGTGTGTTTTTTGTGTGTGTGGTTTTGCTGTGTGTTTTTGTGGGTGTGGTTTTGCTGTGTGTGTTTTTGTGGGTGTGTTTTTTGCAGGTGTGGTTTTGCTGTGTGTGTTTTGCTATGTGTGTGGTTTTGCTGTGTGTGTTTTGCTGTGTGTGTTTTTTGCAGGTGTGGTTTTGCTGTGTGTGTTTTTTGTGGGTGTGGTTTTGCTGTGTATGTTTTTTGCAGGTGTGGTTTTGCTGTGTGTGTTTTTTGCAGGTGTGGTTTTGCTGTGTGTGTTTTTGTGGGTGTGGTTTTGCTGTGTGTGTTTTTTGTGGGTTTTGCTGTGTGTTTTTTTTGCTGTTTGTGTGTTTTTTGCAGGTGTGGTTTTGCTGTGTGTGTTTTGCTGTGTATGTTTTTGTGGGTGTGGTTTTGCTATGTGTGTTTTTTTGTGGGTGTGGTTTTGCTATGTGTGTGTTTTGCAGGTGTGGTTTTGCTGTTTTGCTGTGTGTTTTTTTTGTGGGTGTGGTTTTGCTGTGTGTGTTTTTGTGGGTGTGGTTTTGCTATGTGTGTGTTTTGCAGGTGTGGTTTTGCTGTGTGTGTTTTTGTGGGTGTGATTTTGCTGTGTGTGTTTTTGTGGGTGTGGTTTTGCTATGTGTGTTTTTTTGTGGGTGTGGTTTTGCTATGTGTGTGTTTTGCAGGTGTGGTTTTGCTGTGTGTGTTTTTTTGTGGGTGTGGTTTTGCTGTGTGTGTTTTTTTGTGGGTGTGGTTTTGCTATGTGTGTTTTTTTGTGGGTGTGGTTTTGCTCAAGGAGCCAGTTGAGGTGGTTCGGGCATCTGGTAAGGATGCCCCCTGGGCGCCTCCCTAGGGAGGTGTTCCAGGCACGTCCAGCTGGGAGGAGGCCTCGGGGAAGACCCAGGACTAGGTGGAGGGATTATATCTCCAACCTGGCCTGGGAACGCCGGATCCCCAGTCGGAGCTGGTTAATGTTGCTCGGGAAAGGGAAGTTTGGGGTCCCCTGCTGGAGCTGCTCCCCCCGCGACCCGACACCGGATAAGCGGACGAAGATGGATGGATGGATGGATGGTTTTGCTATGTGTGTGTTTTGCAGGTGTGGTTTTGCTGTGTGTGTTTTTTGTGGGTGTGGTTTTGCTGTGTGTGTTTTGCTGTGTGTGTTTTTTGCAGGTGTGGTTTTGCTGTGTGTTTTTTTTGTGGGTGTGGTTTTGCTGTGTATGTTTTTTGCACGTGTGGTTTTGCTGTGTATGTTTTTTTGTGGGTGTGGTTTTGCTGTGTGTGTTTTTTTGCAGTGTGGTTTTGCTGTGTGTGTTTTGCTGTGTATGTTTTGTGGGTGTGGTTTTGCTGTGTGTGTTTTTTGCAGGTGTGGTTTTGCTGTGTGTGTTTTTTTGTGGGTGTGGTTTTGCTATGTGTGTGTTTTTTGCAGGTGTGGTTTTGCTGTGTGTGTTTTGCTGTGTGTGTTTTTGTGGGTGTGGTTTTGCTGTGTATGTTTTTGTGGGTGTGATTTTGCTATGTGTGTTTTTTGCGGGTGTGGTTTTGCTGTGTTTTTGCGGTGAATGTTTTTTGCGGGTGTGGTTTTGTGGTGTATGTTTTGCGGTGTATGCTTTGTGGTGTGTGTGTGGTTATGCTGTGTTTGTTTTGCGGTGTGTGTGTTTTTGCCGTGTGTCATGCACGGTCACTACTCGACTGCCGGTGCTGCCTTTTTTCGGAGAGGAATCCATCTGATCAGCTGTTCAGTTTAAGCCACGTGTCAAACTCGAGGCCCGCGGGCCAAATCCGGCCCCTTGTAGATTTAGATCCGGCCCGTATATCAATTTGGGTTCACAATACATTTTGGCCCACCTAGTTGTGCTCCAAACCAAAAACCCAGGAAAGTGTTTTTTTAAACTGCAATGACGTGACATTCAAAGCAGAATATGGCAGATGTGCCGACTTGGAGACTCAGAAATTCCCCCAGAAGGAACTCTTTTGATGACTTTTGTAGGGCTTTGTGTCAACAAAAATGCGACAAAAAGCGTACAAAAATGTCGGGAAAAGCAACAGATTTACCAAAAGCTGACAAATGTCTGACAAAGCCACAAAAACGTCGGAAAAAACAACGAAAATTAGGAAAAAAGCTATCAGAATGTTAAAAAAGAAAAGTGACATGCAGTAACAAAAGCACGTCAATAAATTCAACATGTCCGGCCCTTGGTGGGATTCTCTTTTTCCAGTGTGGCCCCTAGTGAAAATGAGTTTGACACCCCTGGTTTAAGCGAATAAGTGCACAGGAAAGAAAAGGTGGTGAGGAAAGCAAACAAACTACTGAAATCAACACACAAAAAAAACACATAAGTCTGAACTATTGGAATATCTATTTTTGCACAAAAGAGGGCAAGCGTAAAACGAGATACATAACTACTTGTTTATTTCAACATGAACATATCTTTTTAAAAGATCTACATACCTACATTTTACAAAATAAACTGTCCTATGCTATTGCAGTTTATCTTTAGAGCTGCAAAGATTAATCAATTAGCTGTCAACTATTAAATAAATCACCAAATATCTGATAATCGATTAATCAGTTTGAGTCATTTTTTTTATATAAAAACAGTGAAACTCATCTGACAGCGCTGTGGTCGAGCTGCGTCCAATACGGACGGACACTAAAGGGTGATATTTGCGTCGATATCTGACTCTGAGAGACACTGTGGCTCCGAACTAGCCTAGAAATCTAGACGCACCCTAGTGGCAGCAAATTTCATTTGCTGCCAGTAGGGGTCTAGGCACTGTAGTATCTGGACTTCTAACGGACCTTTTATAAACTTTGTCTTAAGTTTTTGGTAACAGAGAAACTCGTGTGAACTTTAAGCCTACATTCGCTGGACACTTCTCTGGAAACATCTGGAAAGAATTAGGGATGCCCTTGTTGGCTTGGTTCCAAAAGGATGATAGCCATTGGTCAAAGTATTGTTTCCTCCCCCATCTATGTTACACACATTATAGAATATATACCATGTTCAAACAAAGAAAGTCAGAGGACTACTGGAGAATCGGGGAAAACAGGTCCTCTCCGAGCTCTTCAGAGCTTGTCAATTGATGCTGATTTCTTTGATGTAAATAAACCTTTATAATCAAGAAACAGTGTCGGCTTTCGGCTTTCCTTTCCACACAACATTACAGCATCGCTACCAAATACACCACAGCACTCTCCGTTGACTGTGGAGCTGGAAAAATCCAAATCTGGTCAGGCCAATCACAACGTGTATAGAGTCAGTGGGCGGGGCTGCTGCTGGAGTTCAGCTTTTCTTTGAGAAAAGAACAAAGAACAGCACTGAAGTCATTCTTAAAAAAGGGAAGATGTGTTCGGAGTTTAAAGTTTAATCTATCAACTAGCTCCGCTAACCTTCTTCGTCGCTCTGATTGGTTGTAGAGCTATCCTATTACGTGCAGAGGGGAATATGAAAGACAACCGTTGACCCCGCCCCTCTGATTGAGCCCTGACCAATGGGGAGTTCAAGGACCTCAACATCTGGATGTGGGTCTGGCTTGTCAGGCTAGCTCCAAACCTGACTGGAGTCACTGTTTCCTGTCAGCAGACATTTAAACAAACGTATGTGTCCTTGGATTCCAGGGTGAGCATTTCAACAGGGGAGACTTTCAGCTCCTTCAGAAGTTCAGCGCCGTGTGGGCGTGGCCTTTCTCCTCCCAGGCCCCTCCCCCCTCCGTTGAGGCCCCTCCCTCCTGCAGGAGGCGCGTCAGGATGTTGAGGAGGCGCTGATGGACGCCTCTGCCCCGACCTGCCTCCCCTCGGCCCCCCACATCCTCCTCCACGCCTCCCTCGGTCTCTGAACACTCCTGGACGGCTCGCTGCAGCTCCACCTGCTCAGGAAATATATAACACTATTTAAAATGTGCATTTTCAAAGCAGGAAA